>NC_081194.1:10548794-10848794 GCF_902713425.1 Acipenser ruthenus
CCTGGTCGCATTTTTCCCTTGTTTAATAGCCTCTTCTAATTCTTTATATGAAAATATTGTATTATAATTAACATTTTGTTCTTTTCTGTTTCTCTATAACATACTTTATGAAACTCCTTTATTTGTGCCAAAAATCCCCATCAGATTCTATAGTGGGGTACCCACCTTCACCCCCAAAAAGCTTTTCATAATCATACAGTAGCCCCTCGCTAAACCGAACGTTTGTCATACATAAGGAGGTGGGTTTAAAAACAATACAATAAAATCACACACACATACATTTATGGTGCTCAATGCATTTTAACTGTAAATCATTGCGCTGAAATAACACTAGTGTGTTTTGGGTAGGCTATACATTACATCACGTAAAAATATAAATCTGTACAGTAGGCCTATACAGTACACAGTACACAGTACAGTAGTAAAATCAAATGAATACCTAGTGCACTTTCTTTTTACTTTAGCCTATAGGCTACTGGTAACACAAAACAGATCATGCTGCTGCATTCATTGTACACATTGGTGTACAGTGCGAATATAATATTATTTTAAATTGAAACTAAATGATTTCAGCTGTTTTTTTTAATTATTATTATTTTTAACTTAGTCAACTTAGTAGCCTAGACAATTAACACAAAATAGATCCTATACAGATGCTCAGAATGAGCTGGAGGGGTTAGTGGCACATGTTTGCAGTCTATTGTTCCCAGCATGTTGGAGAAACCAGAAATGTCATAGAAATGTGTTTCAATGCTTGTAAGTATACTCTGCCTTTAGTGAAAATTAGGTACTTTGGTGTACGCTTCAAAAATGCATTGAGTACAATTGGCAATACAAGAGAAAAAGTGGACTGAGAAATGCCAGCAACAATTGCGACTGTTTAAAACATGCTTTCAAAAGTTCTTAACAAATCGATTCCATTGTGAGTGTCACAATTGCCAATTTAGTACATCTCATTATAATGTTTGGAACCCTGGTTTTGCACTATCTTCACGCCATTTTTGCGAGTTTCTGCAAGACATCCCATAATTACATATTCATCTAAGGTAGAACCGCAAAAAAAAAAAAAAAACTGCTGCCACAAAGCATTCCCTAAGAAGTCGCTAATAGCATGGCGCTTGCTTAGTACATTTCACCCTAGACTTCAGACTGGTTTGCAACTGGTTTTGCGACTCTTGCGACAGGTGCAACACTTTAGTACATCTGCACCTGTATTTGGTGTCACTTATTACTTTCCAAAATAAATTATGAATGGTAGCAAACCTGTAGTTTTTTAATTTGCCTAGATAGGTTACAAATTGAACATGTGCTAAAGGTGAAGCACTTATATAACAGATAATACTAATACATATTTTAAATACTAATCAATCACTGTTCTAATAATAATTTCTGTGTATAATAATCTGGTCACCCAGGATAATAACATGATACTACTCAACTCTGTGAATTATCAGGGTTCATTAAAGCTCAGGATTTACGATTGTCTGCTCAGGCATTTTCGCTTTGGAAGTGCAGCTTTCATGTTATGATGAAGTAGGCCTACAGTATTCCAATTTTGTCACAACTTTGTGCAAAACCAGAAATGATTAGATGTTTGTGATCTTTCTGTCATAAAGCGTTATTGAAAGCTCTTACTTGATGTGCAGGTCTTTTCAGCTTGCACGTCTTGAGAACATATTGATTTTGTAGAATTGACTGCTGTTTTTCAAGGGCCGGTAAGAGGTAGCTCTTTGGAGGCTGTGTCTTCAAGGCTGATCAGAAGTGCTCTGTTCATCTGATTGCATTTTTACTGCATTTTAATTCTAATTTTACTGCATTGTAATTGCAGTTGGAGAGATATCATTATAGTGATCTCAAATAGTTATATAATTTATTGGAATGCTTTTGCTGCACCATTCCTACCATATGTACATGTTTTATTGTTGTTGTTTTTTTGTTTTTTTTAAAGAAATGTCTAATCTATAACAGGTAAATTCACAAAATGAAATGTTGAATTTTTTTTAAATATCATTATTATCTTGTTATCAATTTTAGGACTATGTACTTGTGGCAGTTATTACAGTGTTCCCAATATTCTTGTTTAAATCTGTTCCTTTAGTTTATTATTCTGATGGTGATCAATGAGCCTCCGACAGATGAAGTGGAGTGGGTGGGCAAGGTTTTAAAAAAAGTGGTTGTGACAAGAAAGCAAGAATAAATATTTAAAAAAAACAATAACAAATGTATAAAATGTAGAGAGAAAACGTTGGCATGACAAAAAGACATAAGGCCACAGTTAATACTCAAAAATATAATAATATGTTTGTACTTTTTGTTTTTAAAAGAAAGACATTTGGTTTTTCCATTTACCAAAAATGTGCTGTTAATTTTCTTTAAATGTTTATCTAAATGACAACGTGGGCAAAATACATATATTAAAAACTATTTTAAATGCAGGTTATATTATGTTAAAACACGCTTGCTTCTCATGTTGTCTTCTTAGGAAAAGTGTGTACATGGGGATGAAAAAAATGCTCATTTGAAGCAAACAAGCTGTCCTGTATATGACAAATATATATATATATATATATATATATATATATATATATATATATATATATATATTTAATGCTACTCTCAGATAAATAGATAGATAGATAGATAGATAGATAGATGGATGGGCAGATTTTGTTTGTAAACATTATTTACATGGTTTAATTTACTTATAAATACTCACTATTTTGTAATCTAGATTCTTCGTTGATCCATACATTATTATTATTATTATTATTATTATTATTATTATTATTATTATTATTATTATTATTATTATTATTTGCAGACGCCCTTACCCACGGCGACGTACAGTTGTATACAAAAAATACATACCAAGAATTACAGTAACAATTACATTTTAAATTATAGATGTCCCCTCCCCCTTCTTTCCCTCTACCTCTCCCTCTCTCTCCGTCTCTGTAGAGTGCGCTACTGGTGAACACGCGAAGCTTCTCTCTCAGATCTCTGTAGACACTGACGTTTTTTTTCAGGGCACAGCAAAGCAAATCTTCAACACCGTTATTCCTCCTCCGCTCTCTCTCAGTCTCCAGTCAGTTTCTATTGATGCTCGCCTCGTTCCAGGGTTGAGAGCAAGCTGCTTGGAGATTTCCAGGAAACTATATTGCAACATCATTTTGAGGACAACGCTTCACCAAATAACAAGCAGCAAATAACCTGAAGGATATGTACT
This sequence comes from Acipenser ruthenus, assembly GCF_902713425.1. Classification (NCBI taxonomy): domain Eukaryota; kingdom Metazoa; phylum Chordata; class Actinopteri; order Acipenseriformes; family Acipenseridae; genus Acipenser; species Acipenser ruthenus. Next base: position 10,552,021 of record NC_081194.1, read on the forward strand.
CTGAAGAAAAAATATATATATATATTTCTCACAAGCTAAACATATTGTATTGTACTTGGCTATATTGGCTAAATTGTGAATAAAGAAGACCCGTGATTAACTCTGCGCCGCACTATGCTACCCACAGTGGTGAACGCACCTGTTAGTGTTACTTTGTTTTGGCTTTGAAACATCATTGCCTTTCTTGATTGAAAAACAAAACAAAAAAACTACATTTCGGAGTAGTTCCACAGATAAAGGACTCAGCATTTGACAATTGTATCAAGATATGGAAAACTGAAAAAATATGTTTTACTGAAGCAAGCGTGTCTGAAAAACTTTGCAAAGGATGGGCACTAAAACATGAATGGGACGACCACCACGTTAACCACAGCCGAATATGTGCGTTCACATTCGGGGGGGTCTGCTTTTGAGCTAAATACTGTAGGGTAGGCTAAACAAAGACTAGCAGTGTTCGCTTAAATAATTTATGGAGCACGAATTTCTCCTTTTTGGTTTAGAATACTGTAATAACTAAACTGCTTTTATTGGTTTGTCAAGGGTGTCAATTAATGGACATGTTTGTCCTAATGTTAAGCAGTGTGCGGTGCAATAATAATAATAATAATAATAATAATAATAATAATAATAATAATAATAATAATAATAATAATAATAATAATAATACTACACTTCATAACAATAATAAGCAAAGCAGCGGTGGTGTAGTGGATTTCTTTTTTTAATAGTTGAGGATTTATAAACCCAAGTCGAATTTGTCATTGATCAGATGCACCATGAAATCGCTCTTTTACAGTCGGTTCTTCATCCTTCTGCCTTGGGTTCTGATAGTAATTATAATGATAGACATTGACACCAAGAGATCCTCCTCATCCAGGAGTCCAGCACATCCATATTTCTCAAGACTAGGGAATTCCCAGCGACTGGATAGAGCACCCCACAATGGCAATAATAATTACTCGTCTTTGCCAACTATCTATGCCATAACCCCGACATACAGCCGGGCGGTACAGAAAGCGGAGCTCACCCGCTTGGCTAACACTTTCCGCCAGGTACCACGTTTCCATTGGATTGTGGTGGAGGATTCTAACATGCGAACGGAGCTCGTATCACGCTTCTTAGCGCGCTCGGGGGTCCCTTACACACACCTGCATGTGTTGACCCCCAGGAGGTATAAGCGAGCTGGGTTACCGAGGGCTACCGAACAAAGGAACACGGGGCTCGGCTGGCTCCGCCAGCACCGTTCCGCTCGGGACTCCGGGGTCGTCTACTTTGCAGATGATGACAACACTTACAGCCTGGAGCTCTTTGAGGAGGTACACATTCACACCCCCACTTCATATATACACACACACACACACACATATATATATATATATATATATATGTTACATATTTTGTTATTTCTAATAAAATGTTAGTCATATTATGCTATTATTAATGTTATTTATGTATACATGTTTTGGACATTATTATTGTAAAATATGTATTCCTTCAGCAAACTAACACTTTATTTATGTTTTTAAAGTGACACTCGTGGTTTTTCATGGTTTCCCTTTTTTCAGGGAGGGTGGAGAAAATAGTATAAAATACTATTATTATTATTATTATTATTATTATTATTATTATTATTATTATTATTATTATTATTATTATTATTATTATTATGGTTTATTTATATATAGCCTACTGTTATTTTTGTTTTATTTGCTTTTTGTTATAATATTTACTTGTAAACGTGTTTATGTAAAATATGAAAAATTGTCATCATTGCTTTGGCAATACTATGTATTGGTCATGCCAATAAAGCACTTTGAATTGAATTGAATTGAGAGGGAGGGGGGAGAGAGAGAGAGCGAGAGAGAGAGAGAGAGAGAGAGAGAGAGAGAGAGAGAGAGAGAGAGAGAGTTAGTAGATGGATGGATAAAGACGAAAAGCAATTTGCAAGGATGTATGAAGACTAGGCTATTGAACGGGTTACAAAACAAGTCAAGCTGGAAGTGCTTGCAATGCAGTCAACTGTATCATCCACACACAACTATTTCATCATTCTAAACGTTTGTTTGAATTTACACAAATAATCACCTTGTTTTATGCAGGTGTTGTCTTGCATATAATAAGTAAAGTAACCTGTCCCACATGTACAGTCGAACAGATGTTGTTCATTAACTTCCAATGCCTTGGTGTTATCCTTTATTATTTATTTGCATCCCCAAACACGTGTTTCCTATTCCATACTTGTTGGATAATGTCTTATTTAATACGAAACTGCAGTGCACTTTTTATGGGGTCTTTGATTAAAACGAGCGTAGTTTAGCCACTTTATCGGTTTCTCCTATGAAGGCGATCTTGTTTTAGATATGATGCTCTTTGCACAATACCTGTAGTTTTCCAGTACATCAGTTTGCATTTCAATGACTTCAAGTATCTGATGTTGCAAACCACCGTTTACAATTTCAACAGCCATAGTGTTGACTTCCTCCGGTTTGTCTTTTAAATGACTATTAACGTTTTAGTTTATGATACTATGCACGTAAAGAAACAGGGACTTTGAATTTGAATGTAAGCTTTTTCCTCGCTCAGAATGTGGTTTCATGTATCGTTCATGTATTAATGTAGTTAGAGCAATCTCGTTGTTTTATTTTTAATTAATATCTGGAAACCGGAGGTCTCTAATGATATGCATACAACATATTGAGTGCATATAAATGATTTCAGTAAATAATACGCGATGAAAAGACTAAATCCCAGAGGTAATAATCAACAGCTGCCGTTATTTTGAAAGTTGTTCATTTGTATAACCATTAGGATAGCAGTAGCAGTTTTTTTTCTAGTTCAATTCTGATTGAATTTTCAGACATCCTTTAATTTTGACGTATTAAATCATGTTCATGGCTGCATTTACCTTAGGAAAAGCCAGTTTATATAATGTCTAATATTAATATATGCTAAAATACAAGTTACACATTATATAAATATATTACCAAGTACTATAGATCTTCCATTTTAAGAAATATTGTACATCTAAATGCTAAATCCATTACATTTTGATGTGAACATTTGTTTATTATTCCAAATATATATATATATATATATATATATATATATATATATATATATATATAGATAGATAGATAGATAGATAGATAGGCAGGCTTCATATGTAAAGTAATATCCACATTTTATCCGATACATTAGAAAAATAGTTAAATAAGCATTAGAAAGCATGAATAACTACTGACATACATTTTTAAATAATCAAACCATCTTCCTATAGTAATACCTTTAGAGTGCGGTCAGCTTGAAATAGGAAAAACACATACTAATCACAGCAAAGAGGATTTATATTTCTTTTGTATTGCAGAGGTGTGTTCAGTCAATATATTATGGTTAGGGGATTATCATACTAATCATATTAAAATCAGACTAGAAAAGGTTGTGACCTCTGTCTTTCAAGATTCATTATCTGTTTTCTATATTTTTCTATGTTTCTCATCAGCATATTGCTGAATGCCTGATCTACCATACATGATTGTAACCTATTGATTTTTTCTCCTCACTCAATAGTATAGTATTTTTCATGCAAAAAAAACAAAACAATATGTAGCACATTCAGTACTGTACATTATACCCTGAACCACAGGTACAAACTAGCCTACTGGCAGTGCACTGTGCCAAACTACTGTGTGAAAGCTCTCTAGAAGACCAGGGTTAATATAAAGTTTATATTGTTCTTTTTATAGTCTTTCAATAGGGAATTGATGTATCACAGATAGCGTGCATGTAGACACATTTCTTCCTGAAAACCTGAAAAAGAAGAAGACATCTGTTTAGATGGCAGCGAAACTAAATGCTGCTGCTGTTTAGATCACTAGAAAAGAGCTGTTTTGTGTACCAAGGTTATGAAACTACATATGTGAGTCTCTTTGGTGTTTGTGTGTGTCTTTATAAATATGTAAAATCCCATGTCAGACCCTATTTAAATTATATACATGGTGATGGCTTCTGTCTACTTCAGAACAATACATTGCAAAGGGTATTTTACACACTTCTTAAGTTAAACATGGATATGATTTTGACAGGCTGTTTTTATATCTGATGCTTTCATCTGATCACAATAAATGAAAAAAACAAAACAAAACAACAACATCCAAATAGCTTAGTCATTAGCTTTGCATCTCAACAATATCAATATCAAAATGTGCTAGCGAATCCCGAGGGAAATAGTTACCCTTGTACCATCACAGGATTGTTTTAACCCTAACATAACCTTAGCCTTAACCTTTACTTTTACCCTCAATATTTGGATATGACCTTATCTTAATTGTACTCTAACCAAGTCTATGCACCACAGCCCACTAATTTTAACAAAAAACAATATGTACCTTACACAAACCCTAACCAGATACAAACACCCATTAAAGGAGCATTGAAGTTGTTTAAGCCTTTTGGACGAACCAGTCCTAAATCATACTTCACATTTTGATTGGGAGCCCTAAGGTTCAAATCCACTCCTGAAGTGGATTCAGCCTAGAGGGAAATACAAATGGAGAATTCTGCCTGGAACAGCCTGGTATCTACTTGATCAGAACAAAAAGGGAAAAGCAAGCTGCGTTAGCCCCTGGTTCCATAGCTCTGCTGCGGGAGACAAGTTGCATGTTGCCAACACTATGAGCCTATTAAGCCTCTACATGCAGAATGCTGCAGAGGCATAACCCTGTAGAGACGCAGTCAGTGGAACAGCCAGTGACAATATATGTCATGTGAATAAAATCATTTGTGGAGCTAGAATACAAAATAGCTAAGTTTGAATCCATTTTGGAAATGTTTAAACATTGAATGGTCTCAAATATTAACAGCTAGTGCCAGTAAACAAGCTTTCAAGGGATATATTTAAAATAATATGACAGGCCAGTTGCAGATTTGCATCTTTTCACAGCTGAATTAGGTACTGTATTATTTCACAAACCTGCCAACTTTACAATAGTTGTGGTAATTGATTTGATGTCATTACAAATATTATTTTAAAATCAATACAGTATGTTAGAACATACATAGAACTATATTACATAGAACTTGATACAGGAAGGTAGTATAAATCTACAAAAAGAAATAACAAAATAAAAACAGACGCATACTCAATGTTGACTTTTAAAAAAAAAAAATTATTAAACTTATGGAAGCTGTACAGTTTTTGAACTGTCAATTTAAGACCCTTGCCTCATCTATGGTATTAGGCCACCTGGTGGCACTGTGTCAGGAACCAGTTACAACATTTTAGTTGCACATCATGAATACAGTACTGCAGTATTAAGTTGATTGAATATTCTCAACCAGAAAGACTTGTATTACAATTCAGTACAATTTAAAAAAAAAAATTATAAAAAAACCCTGATGTGTAACACAATCGTCCTTCTGGCTGTGGTTGCAGATGCGCTCAACACGGAAGGTGTCAGTGTGGCCAGTGGGTCTGGTGGGTGGCCGTCGGTATGAACGCCCCCTAGTGGACAGAGGCAGAGTGGTGGGCTGGTACACGGGCTGGAGAGCAGACAGGCCCTTTGCCATTGACATGGCAGGTAGGTCACTATCGATGTTATCTCACCTCAGTGTCACATTCATGTAATTATTGTTTCTTTTCATCACTTATCAGATTGGAAGAAATGCTTGAATAAATAAATAGCCCAAGAATGAAAGTCTAAACAGCAACATCAGCCAAAAAAACACTCCATTCCCTTCACAGAAAGCAATCCCTTTCCTGTAACATTTGAAGCAGTTGTAGCACATGAAACCCGACTAGGTAATCTTGCTTTAATAATGGAAATGTCCACAACGGAGGACCAAGATGATAGAGTATTTTGTGCGGAAGTGTCTGTAAATGGACAGAACTTCCATTGGGCACATCTTTAAACTTGAGATGACAAATGGGCTGCTTTTTCCCACCAGTGTTAAAGCCATATAGCCTACTGAGAGTTGAAGTACAGAAAAGGGCAATATATCCAGCTATCCTTTAGTAATCAGCAGAATCAGCATGTTTGGTATTAATGCATAACGTATTTTAAACAGCTTGATTGACTGTCTAATTATATTGCATACAGGGTGATTATACTGTGGATCAGCCTCAGGGCCTTTTATGACTTTATAATTACTCTGCATATATATATATATATATATATATATATATATATATATATATATATATATATATATATATATATATACACACACACACACACACTATACCAAAAATTCTGTGAGCCATTAAACTTTTTTTTTTCTTTCACATTGTGTTCATTTGTGTTGGTAAATGCATACAGTTTGTATTCAGTTGTTTTTGGTTCACCTCAGATTGCTTTTACACTTAATTGGAAATATAACATAAATCCATCTCATATTGTTAATGTCTGTATTAGGAAAATACAATTACCTTTTTTGAGGTTATAATGCACAATATTCTTAATTTATTATTATTATTATTATTATTATTATTATTATTATTATTATTATTATTATTATTATTATTATTAGTTTATTTAGCAGATGCCTTTATCCAAGGCAACTTACAGAGACTAGGGTGTGTGAACTATGCATCAGCTGCAGAGTCACTTACAACAACGTCTCACCCAAAAGACAGAGCACAAGGAGGTTAAGTGACTTGCTCAGGGTCACACAGTAAGTGAGCTGGGATTTGAACCAGGGACCTCCTGGTTACAAGCCCTTTTCTTTAACCACTGGACCAATTTTGCATAATAAAAATGCATATGGCAAGCTTGCCCTTACCATTACCACGGACCAAGGATACCTGGAAGGCAGCCATTACTAAATGTTGTTAACGACCCAGAATGACAATTTTGTGTTACTTGCTCAGATGGCTCATTTCAGTACATGGTTATTTTATTTTAATATGGAAGCAGCAAGTAAACTGAAGAAAAATAAATTAGATTAAGATAACATGAATCTTTCTTTAGTTTCTAGCAGCTTTTTCCTGTTTTGGATTCTGAAACATACAGTTTTAAACCTGAACACGCAATTATCTTAAAAAAAAAGAACAAAAAAAAACAAGCATTTTAGAAAAGAAAGTGCACAAATTTTATCTTTAGCTTTTGAACTAGAGCTTTTCAAACACTATACAGCCGGCAGAACACCTGAGTTTCAGTGAATGCAGCACAAGCTTGCTTGTTTCTTTTAACTGTTTTTAATAAAGGCTTGAAGACTGGGCATCAGTTGCAGCCATCTTTTTGCACAGCTTGGTGTCTGTGCGAGTTCATAATGTTCTTACAGTGTGAAACTTCAAAACAGATGCACTTCCTTCACCCCTGCTGCTGTTTCTGTGATCAACGGAAGTTAAAAAATGTGTGCTGCCAATGAGCTCCATATGGGATATGGGTGTTGGGGTGCACCCATCGAAGCATTTCAATATTTTCTTTAATATGTTTTGCTGTAATAGTCTGTAAACATTTCTCAGATTTTAAAGAGCAGCCACTGGACTTAGTTTTGCTGTGGTTTAGTGTTCCAGCGTTAGCCTTGTGATGACTTAATTGTGGTCTCATTAGTGATAGTGCTCTAATTCAGTGAAAGAGGTAACATATAATGTGCTGCAACCTGTACTCATCTTCACTATTTCTTCTGGAGTGATTTTCTTTTTTAACTGTAATACTTTCACTAAGCATCATGGCCTATTTATTTATTTTTGCTATCAATTGAACTATCTCTAGCCCAACTTTGTATAAGGGTAAAAGACAGTAAGTGTTGAAGATTAGCAATATCAAATCATAACCCTTTTAGGAAGTGGTATCACCAATTTTCTGATGCAGTTTAATATACTTAATTTTTTATACAGGCTGTACAGTATATGGGTACTATAACAATAATAGTCATAATAAGAATAATGATAATATCCGGTTGCTTGTTGAGTACGAAATGATCCATTTAGACAATAAATTGCAGTAAAGAGTGCCTTCTTTGTCCCATTAGGGGTCCTGTCTGCCCTATTTACACCCAGAACTAAATAAACTCTGCGACTTCCAATGGTTTGTGAAGCCCAGACTGAGGAAATAACACTTTGCTTCTGTTAGATCAATCACTGAGACATAAATTCAATACTCTTATGTTCTCCTTTTTCTTGTGATCCTTGTGCTGCTGACAATATAAGCCACTGTTGAAATGCAGGCTGTCCTGCTGGGATTCTGGTATATGACTCTATCGTTTTGGAGGGATCAGAATAAATATGTACCTTCTGTCTTATTAAATGATCAGTGAGATCAACAGCAGTGTTACAGAGTAACAATCCAATTTTGAAATTTACTGGTAAATTTGAAACAGGTAATCAAACATCTCAATATAACAATATAACCTTTTGCTGCGATTAGTTTCCTGAAATTTGGTTTCCATAGGGAAATCCTGTAGGCTCTTAACTTTTCTGTCCTAACTACAGAACATTTATTTTCCTGTTCAACACAGATACAAAAAATTGCAAATCCATTAAGCAAATTTACAGTCTACATAAGGAAACAATGCAACAGTAAAAATGTAATTAATTTATGTCACCACCAGAGGGATGTTTGCAGTGTTGTGTGTGACTGTCCACATCACTTTGTGGTCAAAACAATGCAGTTACGATTTAATTCAACTGATATTATAATATTTATTATGAAATAAATAAATTAAAAAAAAGGTTGTTGTGCTCCACTCCACAAAGGTTTGAATGAACTTTCTTTTGTTTTTTTCTAAAGGATTTTCAGTGAATATTCAAGTTATTCTGGCAAATCCCAAAGCTGTATTCAAACGCCGGGGATCCCAGCCAGGAATGCAGGAATCCGATTTCCTAAAGCAGATAACAAAAGTGGAGGAACTTGAACCCAAAGCACAGAATTGTACCAAGGTACTGGATCCAAGTATAATTAAATGCACGTACAGCTGTGGCCAAAAGTTTTGCATCAACCTATAGAATGAACTCTGCTGAATAATGTTACGTTAACATTACATACCGCGTTGTAGTTTTCCATATACTTAACGAAAAACTGAAATCTGTGACATGAAATACTGTACTAATACTGTACTTCCAGTAGACTTTTGCAATATATATATATATATATATATATATATATATATATATATATATATATATATATCTCGCAATCCAAAAATTCTAGGTGATGTAAAACTTTTGGTCATAGCTGCACAGTCAATAACAAACCACAGATATATGTTGTGGTGGATTTAGCTAAGAATGTAAAGGAATATTGAATAATATTTTGAGCAGCAGTTTATATTCACTACTTTGAATGCCAGCACAATTCAATTTCATTTCTTGAATACTTCTTGAATTTTAAATGAGAGAACTCACACTGCGAGCACAAGTTAAACCAATTAAAGTGAAATGACATTCCAACACAAACACAGTGCTTGTGAAAATTGTCAAGGAGTTCAAAGCTGTACCATGTCAGACTGGAAAATGCAGAAAATGCTTTTTGAAAGCCATGAGTGCAACACACATCCTGGAAAAGGCTAAGAGAGTGGAGAATGCACTTGGAATACACTTCCTTTTTTATGGTAGCATTCCACCCCCATCATCACCCATCACCCTTCATTGACAACAAGCAATAACATTGTAGGGTTATAGGAATGATACATTTATTTAAAAAAAAAAAAAAGAAAACACACCCACTCACAGCCACCCAATCAACCTTGATCCATTTTATACCCTTTATTGTTGTGAAGTTGTAACCCAATGTTAATATGAAATATACATAAAAGCAAATAAAAAGGAAATAACAAATTTTTTGTTTTCTTTTCAATAGTTAACAAGATTTTTTTTTTCCTTTTCTTTGTCAAGGTCCTCGTTTGGCACACTCGAACTGAAAAAGTGAACCTAGGGAATGAGCCGAAACATCACCAGGACAGCATTCACATTGAGGTTTAATAAAAGGTAGTATTACAAAAAGGCACACAGGGAAGGCTGGAATACAAAATGCTTATCATAGTTGATCTTCCCGGCTTTCTTCACTCTGTCTCCGTGAAACAGGACCAGGTACTCATGTGATGGACCTTTATCCGATCTCGAAGGAATATCAGATGACTTGGGAACCAAATATAATGTGTTTTTGTCTCCACCTGCATGTATTTGTATTCTTCTTCCAAACTCTATTTAACACTGTCTTCTGATATGGATCAGTTCAGTCCTGTGAATGAAGTCTGACATTTATACATTTTAAGAAGGCATGTAAAATGGATATGGGATAGGCCTTTTTTTGGATTTCCTGTCACCTTCTGTACCTTGTCCCCTAGAAACTGAAATGTCAGATGCCTTACAGATAAGTGGTTTGTCACGAGAAGGTCAACAATTCAGAGAACCTGGATTATTCCAGAAAGCTGGCAATGTGGGGCAGTATTTTCTGTATTCAAAACAATAAATCAGTCATTAGACAAAAGGATCACACAATAGTTCATGGCTATTATCTGTTTAATGCACAGAAGAGAAAAAACAAACAAAAAAAAAAAAACACACAACACCACACATCTTACCACCACTACTAGGCACCATTAAAATGTAAACACAATATAGTAATAATCCTGGAGGAAACTGAAATATAATTACTGAAACACATCTGATCCTAACTACATTTGTAGGAACTCTGCATTCTATACAAGTACATATTTTTTGCACCAAATTTAGTACTTTACTAACCCTATGGAGGTCTGAAAATCACAGCCTTTATAAGTTTTATTTTAAACGACTTACAATCTTGTGTCATCCAGGTTTATTTTCCGTTTACTAACTGTGCTTTTCTGTAACGCACACAATAAACATCACAGTGAAATGGATGACTTTTCAACTGAAGAGGTGGTACGTGTAACAAAACAATCTTTACCGGTTAATTTATATATTTCTACTGATGTTAACATACATATGTTCATACAATATCTTCTATGGGATTTTGGGGTCACTGGAGGTTATATAGGATTATTTGTAGGGAGGGGTTCACAAAACATGATAGCCATATCGCTTTGCCACTTAAATACTATTACTCACTATAGATTTGGTAATGATATATTAGACACTGTATAATTGGTCCGGCAGACTCTCGCTGATATGCTTTAAGAAAATGGGTTTGTGATGTGAGAAGATGGACAAGCTGCCAGTCTGTGTACTTAACCAGCTAGTCACTCAATCAATACACACTGACCAGACTGAGTGGATTTACTCCATAATATTAACGATTTGAAACAAGAAAATAGTACATGGATAAAGTAAAATAGTCTGTATTCAGCAGAGCAAGGAATTCCAGGTACAGCAGAGTCTGCCATTTCATTTCCACAGCTGAGTACTGAGAGTCTGGCCTGAGGTGCTTCCTGTCCAGTTTCCCATCGTGTTTGCGGGCTGCCCAAAGCCCATCATGGGACTGGGACCAACCAGATTCATTCCAGCCATCTGCTGATTCATCTGAAAACAAAACAAAGAGAAGAGAAGTTATTTGCAGAATACTACTACTACTGATTGAAGTTTCCTAACCATTCAATAAACCTTGCCTCTACCTACCTAAAACTATACATTACAGGTTCAAGTAAGCCAACATGCAACATTTATTTCTGGTATGCCACCTTAATATAAAAATAAATACCTTAGGAATTATTTTAACATTTATTTTAATGCTGAATATTCTCATTCATAACTCAAACAGTCAATAGCAGCATATAGACAGAGAAGGACTTTAAGTCAAAACTTGTGTCAAATAATTGTTGCTTTTACTACGGTACGTGACTATCATCATCAACATGTACAAATAAATTTGTGGAAACTGAACAATTAATTTTTAATTAAAGCACAACCCCATTACATATATAAACACCTCAGAATTTGATTTAATAATGCTAAAATACTGTGTGGTCCAGTGGTTAAAGAAAAGGGCTTATAACCAGGAGGTCCCCGGTTCAAATCCCACCTCAGCCACTGACTCATTGTGTGACCCTGAGCAAGTCACTTAACCTCCTTGTGCTCTGTCTTTCGGGTGAGACGTAATTGTAAGTGACTCTGCAGCTGATGCATAGTTCACACACCCTAGTCTCTGTAAGTCGCCTTGGATAAAGGCGTCTGCTAAATAAACTAAAAAAGTACCCGCTCTACTGCAATTTTGTATCTTGCGTTACAGGTTCATCTCTGGTGACATATCTCAAATTACCTTAGTTACCCACCTCTGAGCACATACTAGTGATTACAGAGCTCTATTAGAGCATAACAAACAATACCACATCATCTTTAGGGAAAAAATAAAACAATGCTAATTAGTTTTTTTTTCTGCAATATGTTAATTAGGAATCCTATGGAATATTATTTGTTTACATAACAGAGGATGCATCAATGTGCTGCCAGCGGAAGCAAATATTAACTTATGAATTCTTGATTATAACATGGTGACAATGATAAATGTAGTGCTTCAGGCATTTAACTTTACAGTGCTCATGTGCGCAAATGGTGCGAAGAGGCCTTTAATTACCCATATCTGAAGTGCATTCAATTGATTTATTATATCTAATTAACATCCTGAGGGCTGAGAACATTCCTGTTAAACACCCAGGAACAATATAAAAAAAAATAAAAATGATTACAAAAAGGGGGGTGGCACTTCATATATTTGGCTTTCAAGCATACTACAATAAAATTAATTAAAAAAAATAAAAAATAAAAAAATCAGCGAAGTTCTATTTACAATTTGTATGTATTTGAGGGCCAGAGGGGCTGGCTCACACTGCACCTCAAACCTCTGATTATATAAGGAAGCATGCTTGCTTTATTTTTATTTTTTTTACCCAGAATTTGATATTAATTTATTGGTAAATGTGATTAATACAGCAGGGTTGTGTAAAAATTGTCTTGTACTTGCTAGTTATTGAATTTCTTTCCATACCAAACAATGTAAAATAGCAATCAATGCAGCAACCTTAAAGATATGCCAAGATGCCCACAAAGGAAACATTCAAAAGGGGTTAAAAAAAAGAAAATAAATAAATAAATAAATAAATAAATAAATAAATAAATAAATATCAGGATTTCAGTGGAAATAGGTTAACTCAATGGAAGTTGAAAATATATTCTGGATTTCGAATATACTGTAGATTAATTAAATGAATGATAAAGACTGCTGTAAATGCATAAAAATGGCCTCATACCTGACTCGGGTTCCACTGGCCCTGCTGATTTGCCTGCATGCCATACACGTTTTGAGGATTGACCACATTTCCAGGCATTCCGCCTTGTGGTCCCACGACATTCTGAGGCAGTCCCATAACTCCAGTTTGTGCGTTGCCCATATATCCGTTAGGCATCGCCATGCCAACCATCATCCCTGCATTCTGTCCCATCACAGGTCCCATCATACTAGTGGAAGCAGGCATAGGGGCTCCCATATTGGAGAAACCTTGAAAAGTTGCAGGAGGTTGGGAAGGAAATGGAATCTGAGCTGGTCCCATGAACATGCCAGCTGCCATGAAAATAAGAACACACATCAGCATTGGGAACATGCATTCTTCAACTACACTATTAATACCACAGAGCTTTAAAAGCTGAAAAAAAGGGGTTGGGATTCTTGAATCTAAATTATGCACAATATCTTTATTCTTATTATTCACCTTCTAAAATGTCAGTTTTAAAAACACTATTAGGTAAAAGCATTACAAAAGGTTAAAAATAGTTTTTTTGTTGTTAAAAACAGGGAAAGCAGACAATGTCCTGTAATGAAGGATCACTAGCTTCTCCTGTAGAATTTTGCCAATTACAGGTTTACTTTCTACTGTATGCAAGCAGCACCAAACTGACCAACATGTACTCTAATTTTCAAACGTAGTATGTATAGTTACACAATATTATGTATGAATAAGACATCGTTCAAACAGCTTTGGGTAATTACAATGTTCAAAATTCCAACTGTATCGAACTGGCCTATTTAGTGGCTTGTAATTTGTATTGAAGTGCTTCAAGATAATATTTAAAGGATGCAATACCAGGAGCTGTCTGCTGCTGCATATTCCCGGTGCTGTAAAGTGATAATATAGAGTCCTTTGAGAGGGGCTTCTTTGCTGACTCCTCGGATTTGGCGGTTGCCTTAGTAAACAGATCCAGATCCCCTGACACTGCAGCAGAGGTGGTAGCTGCTGGCTTACTGGAAGTGGTCTGTGAAACAAGGGTCAAATCTGTAAATGCACAAAGCTCAAAAAATGCAATTCACTTGTACCGAACATAAAATGCTGAAATATATCATCTTCTTTTTTTATTTAAGAGGAAAAAGATAAGCAGCTCATAAGCAATCGAGAGTCAACCTCCATAATAAGAGAGATCAGTGTGATCCTTAAAACAAAATCCTTAAAGAATACATGGTAAGCAGCTATAGCTTCTGGCTGCTAGACGATAACATTAAAACCAAGGAAGGAGAATATTGTACATAAATAAACAAACACAAACTCTGATCAGCAAATGCAAGTTTCTCCTCCTCCACAACAACAACAACAACTCTTATAAACAGACCGCACATTTGTCATGGCACTAAAGGAGATTGATGATGGGATAAACCCAAGCTTATAAAATGTCATTTTACCACTACCCATTCTAAGCTACAATCTGACAGTAGCACAAACTTTGGAGTGTGTAGGTGGAACTGAAAAGCTAAAAAATCAAATAATAAATAAATAAATAAATAAATAAATAAATAAAAACAGAAATTCTTCTCCAGGCAATTATTATATTAACATCTCATCATGTTTTATTAGCTATTGTGTCTAGATGATTGAAAATATGCTTTAACACTACATACCAAATGTTGCAAGCTCAGACACTTATAATGCAGCTAATCCATTTTCAGTTATCTCTTACTGTTCTTAAGGAAAAAAATAAATAAATAAATACAAATTATATTTTATATATATATATATTAGCTCAAAGAGCCAGCTGCCCAATGTTTCGATATGTTGTAGATATCTTTCTCAAGGGAGCATGTGTTTGAATCAAAACATTTGAGGTATTTATAGGTTTTTGACGACATGACAACTACTTATTATTTATATTCAAATCCATGATTTATTCTTACATGACGTAATGGTGTTCTATATATTGGGACATAATTTTTACTTCTATCTTTAAATCTGTATTAATTCTAATTAACATTATTTTATATAAACTTATATTTATATTATCATGCAATGCTGGCTCTGAGGATCAGCCTTGATTTGTCCTCCCCAGCACATCAGCATTCACAACTTTTGAATGAATCATCTTTATTTATTTACATACTTTGACATATCCGTATAAACAAACTAAAAGTTGTAGATTGGAAATGTATTAAAACTATATTATATGTATTACAATAATGATATATGACAGGCACTTTGTTTCTAGCCCTTTTGGTTTTGGAATGTGTTTCGGTACCAACATCTTTATATATGATACTGTCTCATCTATGTACTGTATATGCACCTATTTATTTTAGATTTGAGTACATTTATTCAAAAAAAAACTCCAAGGAAGCCATAATAAAAAATAAAAAAAACTTTACTAAATGTTTTTTGTTTGATAATGCAAGCCAATATCAAAAAGGCACTACTATATGAAAAAGAAGCATTTTAGAATCTACAAAGCAGAAACACTTTCAAGGCACATATTTCACCAAAGCATTCATTTAAGTGGAAAATGGTTTTGTTAGATGCTGGCATAATTCCCAGATCAGTTACACAGCAGCAGAGTGATCCCACAGGAACTCTGAAACATACAAGGCCTGGTGGTCTCACTATATTTCACAGATCAAAGACAAATTGCTCTTCATGCTCAAACTCGCATGTGTCCCAAATGATTTCCTTGCAAAGCCACAACATGCAAGAGGTATCAATGTTATATTGTCTTTTGCACTTGTATCCACATGAACAAACTCATGTGGAAGCTGCTTGTTTCTCTGGATATTCCACTGAACAGAATAACATACCCAATTATAATTATTTTAGGGGTATGAATTTTTAATGGCAGAAAGGCTGCAGATCACTGTGCAAGATGCAATTTAGAACACATTAGAAATCCAAAAGAAACATTAATTAACCTTATCCCAGACTGCATTCTATACCGAAGTGTGCCAATAGGCAAACAACATTCAATTAGCATACTTTAATCTTTCAGAGACCTTACAAAGCCATTTCTCCAAGAACTAGAAAGGGAAATATTCTCTTTTTCATACACTGAGGAAATTGAAAAATCGAGTCCGTTATTTTCCAGTCATCATGTTTAAAATGTCAATTTCAGTGTTTTGCATTTTTGTCACTTCAAAAAAGCTACTGTAACATTATCTGGACCCCTGGTGTTATATAATGAATATAAATCTAAAAGAAAATCCAGGTTGAGGAAAGCCTGTTTGGTCAAACTGTGCAACAAGTGGTCATAACGAGCTGGAAATCCTTAGTAAAATCCACCAGCTGAATTAAGAATTAAATATAATCAGACAGGGGTGTGCAATTCATATCGCCCGGGACAAGCAGCTTTGTGTGAGGGACAACGAGTTTTGCCGTTATACTTTGCTGGTTGGTCAAATAGTTGTTATTTATTTTTCCAATGTTCGTTCTGTTGCTATAAAAGACACTCCGGGTATATTTCTAGAGAGCCATGCAAGTTTCTGAAAACTGAATTGAGGAAGTCTAGCACCTACACACAAACATTTTAAAAATCAGTTTTGATTGGCTAGTGGAAAATGTTGATCTTCTATTGGTTACAAAGAAACCCACAAATGGCTTTTATATTTTTATTTTTAAAAATATTTTTATTTTATTTTTCAGTGAGAGTAGTGCAGGGAAAGAATGTTGCCCTCCGAAATAAAATAAAAAATAAATACAATTTTAAAAAAAGCCATTAGGGTATGAAACCAGGATCACCCTGCTGCAGAAGCATTTCAATTAGCCATCATGGGGCAAGATGTTAGATGAGGAAAATAGGTGTTTAAAAAAAATAAGTATATAATAGAAATAAACAAAAAGAAAAAAAACATTTTGTCTTCGCAGAATTTGATGAAGCCTACTGTAAACGTGGTGTGCATTTTGGTAGAAAAACAGTACAAAATGCAGAGAAACTTGACAGGTTATACACAAAATCTGGGGTTCAGCTGCTACAAAACTGAAAGAACGTCAAGAAAAATCTGAATTCCACAAAGCAGCAGTCATAGCTAGCAATGATTTCATATCTGATGCAACAAACTAAAACACCTGTACATCAGGAGTTGAATTCAGCTTATAGAGAAAGAGTGGAAAACAGGCAGAAGCTATTTTTATATTTGAATAACTCCAAGTACTGCTTATTATAGTTGTACTCTTAGTATGTTACTTCAATTTACTAGCAAATGTGTTCCAAGCTGTGCTGAAAGGAACATTTCCTTAAAAGTATGTTGTAATTTTGTTGAGGTGAGGTGGGGTCACAGGGAACCTTTTGTGTATCTTGAAGAATGTAGTGAACCAGTCAAGCTACAAGGCTAGATCCAACCCTGTTAAATCACTAATTGATTCACTGTGTGTGTGTTTTGTGCGATGGGGAGGGGGCAAGTAGATTTTTAAGAAGGACAAGTAGATTTTTTTTATTTTTGCATTCTGTCCCTTGCTGGATGAGCAATGTTCTTGAGCCTACCTGAGTAAATGGTGTGGTAGAAGATGGAAGTGGGTTTGAAACCATAGGACCGAAGATATCCAGATCATCACTCAAAGGTGCATTAGTCGTGGTGCTTCTTCCATTAGCAACAGCTGGAGCATCTTGGAAGAAAAAGTGAAAAGACAATCATATTTTTACAATTAATTATAAAACTTTATCCCAGAATCAAGTACGCCCAAAACATTTCGTTTTTGCATTTTAAAATAAAAGCAGATTTCCTTGATACAGAGCCAGCAGACAGGCCAAAGCTAAAGTTGTGTCAAACAAGCATTTTATGAAGCTTTTTCTATGAATTAAATTGGTGTGTGTTTAAGACATTAAAATAAAGTGCAATTAGCCTATTACTAACTTGGCCAACCTATTCCTGGCAATTTTGCTTGACAGGTTTGAAACACAATGCTGAATTCTGCAAATGCAAGTGGTAAGGAGGTTAAAATCATAGCTATTTTTTTTTACATGAATTTAGTAGGTCGCCAATTAATTTCTACCCCGTTTTTCTCCCAATTTGAAATGCCCAATTGTACTTAGGCTCAGCCCACCGCTACCACCTCTGCACTGACTTGGGAGCGGCGAAGATGAACACACACTGTCTTCCGAAGCGTGTGCCGTCAGCCGACCGCTTCTTTTCACTCTGCAGGCCCGCTATGCAGCCAGCCCAGAGCTACAGCGTCAGAGGACAACACAGCTCTGGGCAGCTTACACGCAAGCCCGCAGGCGCCCGGCCAGTCTACAGGGGTCACTGGTGCACGGTGAGCCGAGGACACCCTGGCCAACCTAAGCCCTCCCCTCCTGGGCAGTGCACGGCCAATTGTGCGCCGCCCCAGGGGAGCTCCCGTCCACGGTCAGCAGTGGAATAGCCTGGACTCGAACCGACGACATCCAGGCTATAGGGTGCATCCTGCACTCCACACAGAGAGCCTTTACTGGATGCGCCACTCGAGAGCCCCCAAAATCATAGCTTTCTAATCCTGAGAAGCATCCTCTACAAAGATGATTAGGATGAGCCATTAGTCATATTGGGCTCCAAAGGTTCACCTGTTGCCTTTACTGTAGCACTGTTAATTCTGTAGTGTAGTCATCTACAGGACCACAATAGGTTTAACATACAGTAGTCGTTATAAAGCTCACTAATTCCATTTTGGGGACTACTAGTATATAACCAATAGTTTAGCAGGTCCTTGTCAAAAACTATAAATGGGAACAGTATCTATTAATGTGTATGTAAACCTGAGTCTGCATCTATGGAGTATCATACAACTGAACAACTGTTCATATTAAATTTGAGTACACCAGGTATCACAGGGGAAAAAAAGCAATTAAGTATTACAAGTTACATTAGTTATGCTGCCACCAAGTTTTTCTCATTTGCACATGAAGACCAGTCTAGACTCGCTCTCTTTACACATCACTGCTTTTAAAAAAATTCTGCAACTGTAAAACTTTCGTGTAATAGAAGCTGATATGGAGGAAAATGTAAAGATTCGATTCACTGCTTTGAGATGGAAAGTGAATAACATTATAGGACGGTATACATAGGGACCATATTAAAACTCTACATACCGGTACATAATACATATATTATTAGAGGTCAGCACGGGTAGGAAATCTGGAACCGGGTACACGCTGCGAAAAACTCAGATCTTTTTCGGATAATGATTATAAAAAAATAAATAAAAATAAATCACATATATGTTTTAAGTGCAAGATACATATTCAAAATGTATATAGTACACATAACTTTAGTCCCTTCAGATCTGTAGACTTGTGTAGCCTTCAAATACTGGAAACTTAGAAATAATAATAATAATAATAATAATAATAATACTACTACATTTCAGTTTGAATACAGTTATTAACGTTAAATGCGCTTCATACAGTTTGCTTCTTTGCAACATCTATTGGTCATATTCCGCTGTTGTTGTTTTAAAACACTGCATCCAGCAAATGAGCATTGTGTGGAATTTCTTTACCAAAGCAGGAGAAAACAGAATTTGCAAACTCTGCCAAGGAAATATTTCATTCAAAAGGAGGAAGCACTAACACACTTCCTTAATGTGCTCCACAAATATTTTTGATTTAACCCAAAACAAAAGAGGTTTCGTAAGTGTATGAGTAATGTTTCTCATACTGATTTCATTTTGTACTTTGCACCTTACGCATTTTGGAGTGCATATACTTTTTCTTTGTTAATCTACTTCATTAAAATAAAAAAAAAGGTTCTGATTTTCAGTCTGTTTCCTGGGGTACACCGCTCACAATACTTTAGTTATATGTTTTTAAATAAAGGCTACTTAATTGAGCTTTTTGGTAAGAAACTAGGTCTATATCTGTACAATAACTGTAGATAAAGCATTCTGTATTGGAATGCCACGTGCGGTTATTATTATTATTATTATTATTATTATTGGATCACAGAGTTATCAGTGAAATAAACCCAACAGGATGTTTTGTTGTTTTCTTTTCGATTTAGTTCCTGAGAAGAATAGTCGCCGCAGTTATTATTGAGATGTGCTTGCTGCTCGCTGTGTGTTATTGTTTTCTGTAAAACATTGATATCCTGCCAGGTAAGAAAAGGCTTCATGCAAAAGCTTGTTTTAACATTGTCTTTATTACGCTGGCCAGAGACCCATGCTTACAACTGCAGTGTCATATGGGTAATTAATTAATTAATGTATGTATGTATGTATTTATTTCTACCTACCTACTTACCTACCTACCTACCTACCTAGCTAGCTAGCTAGCTAGCTAGCTATAAGGGCTGCTCCAATTAACAGATTAAATCAGACCGATAAATAAACTAAAGAGTTGATCACTGATTCTTTTTTTTTTACAATTTAATTGAAATAGTGCAACATTTATTTTTTTCTATAAAATAAAAACCACCAATAGAACTGCATTTTCTCTGCGTCAGTCCAAACAAAGTGAGCAGAGGCGGGACAAACAGTTGAAGGTCTTAAGTAGGTTTAACCAATGGGAAAGTCAAAGATCTGCCCTGGTTTTGCAGCTGTCCAATCATTAGTGAGCAGAGGTGGGACTTAAATGTACTAGGGTAAGGGAGCAAGAATAATTGAATTTCATGTGACATTGTTTATTATAGAGACAGTTATAGGGAATTATATTGAAAACTTCAAAGTAATATTTTGAATTGTTTTTTACAAAAAAAACAAAAAAAAAACGTCAGACAACGGAGATATCGTAGTCGATTTGGTTATGAATCAATTTTCAAGAAGAACGTTCTCAGAACAAATGGAGGTATACACCACAAATACTGTACCTGAACGGACACAGGAAGGGAAAGGACATACTAGCCACTACCAAAATTCAAATTAGGTATCCATGGCTGTCAATTAAAAAAGTATACTACTGGAACTGTATTTTGTTCAGTACAATAAAAGGTGGCTACAGCAGTCCAGGATGTCTGACGAAGTCAGCACAAAAACATGAGCGTTCCCAAAGTCACTTGCGAGCCACTGTTACACTCTGAACTTTTGGACAAACCCGGATTGATGTTAAACTGGATGAGCAGAAGCGTAGGGATGCAATACATCATGAGCAAGCAAGAAAAAAGCCACAAGGTTCTTAAACACTTGATTGATTCTGTTGTTTACCTTGGGAAGTAAGAATTGGCATTCAGAGGGCACGATGAAGGCACCAATTCCTCAAATAGAGGTAATTAAGTTACTTCCTCTGATTTCTGACTACGACAGCATGTTAAGCAATCACTTGTCAATAGCCACAATATTCTCTGGTACCTCTAACAAGATTCATAACGGCTTAATCTCTTCGGTGCCTCAGGTTCTGCTAAATGTAGAAGTACAGGAAGCCAAGAATGTAGCTGTAAATGGTAGATGAAACTACTGACGATGGAAAAGCAGGTAATGTGACTGAAATGGCCCGAAAGAACGGTTGTTCTGTGAAAATGTGTTACATTTACTAAAATAAAAATAATTAAAATGCTTTTAAAAAGCTAAATTCCCCCATTGAGCTTTTTTTTCTTTTAATTTTTTTGTGTTTTGTTTAGATTCTATGGATTTTTTTAGTATTACTATGCAGGACAGCCAGTATAAGATTGTTACCTTTATTAAAAATACTGATTAATCAACTAATGCCCATAAATTAACCGATCAAAAATTTAAATCAAGTGACAGCCCTAAAAAAAAAAAAAAACGAAATATATATTAGTTGCCTACAGTATAGCACAGGGGAAGTGAATTAATCCATTGAGCCACGTGGCACCCAATATAAACTTGATAAAACAGCATAGTGTGGAATAAGTATTGTCAAAATATTTTTATAAAAATATAAAATGACCAACAATTGGAAAGATACATCCTTCATATTCCCAGGCCAATCAGGTACCGCTAAAAACTGCTATATAAGCATTGGCACATGTTGGCTACCAGATTTTTTTTTTTTTTTTTTTAATTACTCAATTACTGTTATTCTTTTACATGCAGCGGTCCAGATAAGCTGCGTACCTGCCGTTTTTACAAATACACACAGCAATTTGGCTGCACAGCTTGTTTGCCTCCCCTCCCGTCTTCCCTAAAACGTCCACTAACAACTACACCTCCCAGAATACAATGGCTTCAGTTACTAGGAAACTGTACACAAGAAAAATCAACCCAACAAACATTATCCAATCTCTGGCTAGCCCTGTTGTCTTTGCAGCCAATCACAGTAAGATTAAGAAAAAATCGTAAACACTCCAGTCCAGCTACAAATCCAACTGGAACCATCGTCAGAGGCAACTGCTAAAAAAAAAAAGAGTGCCTGCAATATTACACTGTTTTACAATGTATTAATGCATTTACTTATTTTAATTATCTGTATGGCTTTATATTGAAGTAAACATTTTCAGATATTAAGAATTTAATGATAAAATAGAAGTAACGCAATTAATTTGCAGTCAGTGTGATACCTCAAAAAAAAAAAAAAAATTGTAGTTAAAGTGGAAGGCTCTTTTTTACCCCATTACCATTAAATATTGTACAATATTTATCGAAATCACTCATGACTTCAAAGTGATATTGCATTTTACACCCTGAAAATAAATGTTACTCTCTCAGTGTTAAAATTAGAGGGTAAGTTACTTCCAGTCACCAAACCTTATCTGGAGTGCTGATTACATGAGTCACATTTTTAAGAGGTAGATAAAAACTTACTGTTCACAAAACATGTTTTCCTTTGCATACAAGGTGCCTGAACTGAAGAACAACTGCATGTAAGCAGAAGATTTTTAGTTTTTGGTTATTATATAGGCTATAGGAAATACCCACAACATTGTCCACTGCTGGTTAGAGCTATGATACAGCAAACGTCCCCTAGATTAACAAGTCTTTACATATAAAATACTCAAATGTAAAAAAGGGGGAATACTTAAATGGGGTAGACTGAATAAGTGTACTAATTCCCAAAATCCCAAACCATTACCATGCTGGATTATTGCATTTACCTTTAACAAATGCAGTGTTTTGAACACCACATTTGTTAAAGATACACAGATAATGATATCTAGTCAATTTTCAATTAGGATACAATTACATGTTTGTGACAAAACATGAATAGTTTTCAGAATGAATATGGCAAGTTGCCTACAACGTACATACAGCATTTAAGAAACTATTCTCAATTTAATTCTTGAAAGTAAAAAAAGGGGTATTTTGTGAATATGCATCACTGTGCATTGTTTACCAACTGTACATTCAAATGACATATTATAAATTGCTGATTCTGGGTTTTCTTATTGAAATAAAAATAATTGTTGGCCTGAATTAAGTGAAGCCTCAACAACAGCAAATACTTTGGACTGTAGCATAATTCATTGTGTTACCGGTACAGTAAGATTTTAATAAGAATTGGGATTGCAGCTCACCAACCCACAAGCATACACTCTGTTTAAGTGTATACATATTTGTGAAAAATGGGTTATACACTTTTAAATATGGGTTAGACTGTACTGTAAAAGCCTCTAAATGAAGCCTGAAGGCTACCAGACCACATATGGAATTCGGAGCAAACATCTGTATTCATTAGCAACTAAAACAAGTGCTGCATAGACTTTCTTTTTTTTTTTTTTTTTTTTTTTTAAGCAGCCATTTTTTAATAGCAATATAATCTTCACAAGAGGGCTTTACAGTCTTTTAAGGCCCTTTTCCCCTTGCCTTTGGCTCAGAACATTTAACTGCATGAGACGGACTTTACCAGACATTAAAGCCCTCTTATGAAAGTTCTATTGCTTAATTTAGCAATACAAAAAGTCATTGCACTTTTTCTTTACCAAAAGTACTCCAACTCCAAGTGCCTCATAAGAGTGTAGAGAGAAAACAATAGAGTACTTACTCTGCAGCAAAAATTGCAAGAGAAAAACAAACTCATGAAAAAATTAAGAAAGATGGTACACACCAATAACCACCACTTCTTCCCATAAACTTCCACGGGGTTTCTTTTTCATGGCTTTGTCATTAAAGCAAAAGATCAGCCTTGGGAAGGATATTTGTCTATGACCATGGCATGAAAGACAGTGATCTAGCATGCCAGTGTTCACATGGTCAAGAGCAGCAATGACGGGAGAAGGGTAGTTTCCTCAATCTCTTTCATTTATATTTATTATCGGATTGCCACTGTGGGACCTCGCTCTCTTCTAACTTGAAATACACATCAGTAAGATGCATTGTTCAATTTAAAGCACATCATCCAACAATCCCACCATCAAGAATTGCCTCAGGTCAAGATATATTTTATAAATGCCTTTCCTGCAGCTGCTTTCTCTAATCCAGTGTACTGAGACAATATTGTACCTAAATAATAGATCAGCTCTTATCTCCCAACAAAATCTTCTCGCTTTTCAAAATTAGACATGTGTATATAAAACAACAAATGAAGCTTGTGGAAAAAAACAAAAACACAAAAAACACAGCATTCTATAGTTTAAATAGCTCAATCACTAATTTCCCTGAAAACAGCCATTTACATTTTATTTTTTTGCAAACCACTGGCTGACATAACCAAACAAATTGATGGGGTAATAACCCCATGACTAAAATCTATGCTGCTATTGATATCTGGTTAGAGTTTAATGCTGCATTTACAACACATTAAAAAAAAAAGATAGAGAAATTGACCCGAATGGTAATTTAAACAAGTCACTTACACAGTACAGTTCTTCAGGATATGTATCACCAAGCATGTCGATCAAGTCATCAGTTCCAGCAAAAAGCAACTCTAATTCTAAAGAGACTGTTCCAACTACATTATTCTGAAGTTTACCCCGAAAATTGATTGGATGCCTTTTTTTAAAAACTCACAATAGGTTAGATTATTTAGATGTGGGTAAAAGTCACACTGGTGTAAAAGTCCCTCCCCCCTTTTTGAGACTTCAACTTTAGGAAAACACCTTTTTTGTGTTTAAAATACTTATTTTTTTTTTACAATTGATTTTTTCCTACATGCTCAACACCGATAAATAAAGAAAGATAGATACATGGGTTTGGTTTCAAAATAACCCTTGTTTCAACATTTTATTCCATTAATAAATTTTACTGTGTTGTTTTTTCTTTTTAGTTAAACTGCTAGAAACTATTCAGTTTTTCAAAATTTCTAAAATTTAAGTAATAATTAATAGTTAGTGTAAAATGAAGTTATACATCCCACATCACATCTGTATTAACCTACCGGTATTTTATTTTGGCTTATCAAGTACCCCAAAAAGTTCAATAACACATCTTCTTTGCTTTACTGAACATTTCTTTCCAAAACCACTTAGAAAATAGTTCCAGCTTGCATCAATTATAAAAGCAAAAAAACAATAAACTAAACAGTACACCATCTAATAACCAGTAAACAAAACATCTTAGTGTTGCACAGGGCGCAGTACAATTGCATTTGATTTCCAGCTGTACAAATACATTCATTTTGTTTTGTTAAATCACAACCACACACATGCTTTACAAGTGTACCGCTGGGTTGCACTGACATGTAGAACAAGTTACAGTATGCATTATAGTCATTCAAAGTACTCCAATCAAACAAAATGTTTTCTACAATCGGGTCATAAACACCTTCCTCCTATTCGCTTGTTTTTCTTTGGCCGTTTTAAGTTTGTCTTGGTTTCGTCTCCAGTCACGTTCTGTTTTTTCAGCATTGCGATTAACATGTATTTCGGGAAATTCAACAACGCGCAATTTCAAACCTGTCGAGTAGCATTTTCGTTTTTTGTCGGACTGTCCTACTTTATCCAGCCTCAAAGTCACGAATCTGAAAGCTTGCGTTTAACATTCTAAATGACTAAGGTTACGGAGAGTAACAAATGAAAACATTTTTAATTAGAACAGTGGTTTTGTGTTTCTACCTAGCAACATGACCTGAATGCCGCAGATCCTGAAAAATTAAAATCGGGTTATTGACAGTTAAGTTTGTGCGAGCCATAACCGTGGCTGTAGTAATCCTATTGTGGTACTGGTACAGTAATTTAATATTAGACACACTGGCGCATACATCGCACCGATGTATTAGTCGCTCCCCCCTTTTAAGTGCCATGCAAAAATGCCTAGAAAATCGACAATTCAATGATTTTTACTGTACTTAAATCAAAGCAGCTACACTTTTAAATGATGTCTTCTGGTTTATAGCCAGATACTAAAAGGACAGATTTATATTGCTAATTTCTCATGAATCAAGGAAACAATGAAAGGGGCAGGTTTGTTGTTCGTTTCCTAGTTTTACCTTACATCTTTCCACTTCACAGTTTAGAAGATGCATACTTAATATATGAAATAATTAAGTGTTGACTGAAAATACCAGACAGCTCTTCAAGGAATTAACCAGCTATAAAATGAGATGCAAGCAAGCTACCGTTAGGTAAAATTAGGAAAAAAATCTCAATGCCATCAAAAGTAAGGAAGACTTTGAAACAATTTGTCATGTGAATCACATCTGGTAATAATGATGGTTGAAATACATACATACATACATACATACATACACACACACACACAGGCAGACCTCCAGAAATGCTTCCCATTTCTTTAATTCTGTATTCTCTTTAATATCACTTCAAACAATACATTGAAAAGATAAAGATTTCTTTAGTTTATTATTGTTATATGAGAATCAGAAAAGCAAGACTTATTACTAACATAGAACCAGGAATCTTGTATCTTTACTGGATATACTGGATTGCAAAGTAACTATCAAGGGGCCAGGGTAAAGGGAGCAAAAACGAAGCGGTGAAACGTTTATTTAAATGTATAATATATCTGTACAGTCTCTCATCTTGTCAAGTGTGTCGTGCCTTGTGTTAATCTAAATCATTTGCAAATACACTGGACAGCAGTCAGGTGATTTATGTTAGTCTACTGTCGCAAATGAGCTTTGAAAAGCAATTTTAAATCTTTGATTCCTGTTTAGGCTTGCTGTTTGTCTCCGTGTGAAGTGATTGTACTAGGATATTCCAGTTTGTACATGTTATCCTGAATTGCATCGTGAAAGCCATAAACCACGTGCATTTCTTCAAAAACCTAAGTAGTATAAATGACTCGTATAATACCCAATATATCCTGTTTTTATCACTGGTTAGTGAACATTATTCCACAAGCATGATTTGTGTTTTTCATAGTATGTCAACTTCAACTAAATTTGGCACCACTATTGCAAAATGACCATTTCAATTTTTGTGTAACAAAATAAATAAATATTAAATACAATTAAAATGCCTTGTTATTTATGATTTGAATAATAAACTTGAGGTCATATTGGTCCATTCATGTTACTAGTCAAACTTCAACATGCATTTTAGTTAATCAGAATCAACCTTAAGTTTTCAACAGTAAACACAAATTGCAAGGAAAACATTAAACTAGCCACAGACATTAATGACAAGGCCATTCCCTCCAGCATGATCAGCTTGAGGTACTCGCAGTTCATGCACTTTTTCAACATCAAAATTCCACACTTTTTCCAGACTTCCATTTGTTTTTCACAGACAAATGTTTTAGATAGTTTGTACTAGTTTCTCAATACTTATCCACATAGGCGGGCAGCTGCAGAGCATTATAGCTATAGCATTATAGCTATATTTTGATCCAGAGCAGAAGTTGCTCCTGGTTTTCTAAAAGTATTTGTCAGAATCTGGAGGTGCATATCTAACAAGAGACAATGCAGGTATGCAAAAGAGAAGTCTAAGAAATGTCCAATATTTGAGAACTATGTTGCATTATTTACAAAAAGAACATACAAGCATACTTGTGCCAAAATAGGATAATATAATGACACCAATGGTATACTAAAACCAGACAATTTTGGCACAACTATACTTACAGTATATTACTTTTTTGTAAGGGATGATATTGGATTCTGATTCAAACTTCTTTATACCCTCTGTTAAATATTGAACACTATGGGAGGTGAAAAATAACAAAAATGAAATAAATGCGCATGCATTATATATTAAAATGTGCAAGCGTCGTATATTAAACATACAAGTCAAATACTAAACACAGTACACCCTCGCTATAACAACCCTGTTTGGGTCCAAAGCCTTTTGTTCGCGATAGTAAAAGGACAATCCAAAACGAACAAAATAAGCTGCAGGAGTAAGTTGAGGAAGTCACCTTGGATAAAGGCATTAGCTAAATTATTAATAATATTAGTGCTGTTTTTATTCTTTGATTTTCTTTATTATTACAGCATTTGTCACTACTACCACTAATAATAATAATAATAATAATAATAATAATAATAGCAATGAGATTGTGAATAAAAGTTGAATTACAAGTACAGTACCTATTTGTGGAGTGCTGCATCCAGTATTCTGGCTTATCCTATTCGTTGAAGAACACAGTACACCCCCCCCCCAAAAAAAAAGCGCATCAACAAAGTTTCAGTTTTGTTTCAATTGCAAATGTTAATTTAAATCTTGGTTGCATAGAGCTGTACGAGCCAACATCAGCAGCAGTTTTTAAATCAGTATTTAAATCATATAATGAAGGCCATATAACGGTTTGGACTCGAGACTGTTGCTGCACTCGGTACTGGAAGTTACAAACAAGCACCATACAGTTAAAATAAAATTACCGGTACATTTTATTAATCACATTAAAGAAATGAAAAAAAAAGCGATGTTAACATGCTATGTTTATACACACCATAGGGGCTACAGAAAGCATTTATTTTTTTAAATTTTTTTTAATCTGAGTCAGTGATGGGTTGGGAAATAACGTTAACGATTTAATAAAGGTAACAACAAGATAACAAAATGTGAATTTTGGTAAGCAGAGTACAGTAGCTTGTAATTCCAGTCTGTAACTTTGTTTAAAAAAAGCATAGCCTTCAATATAAATGTATATATTTTAGCTGTCGTAATGTCCATTTTACCCTTCGTTTCATTGGAGCATACAGAGTCATGTGACACATACCAGTGCGCTGACTGGATAAGATTGCTTGAGTTGTCAGGAGTGTTACACGGGGCAATCCTCGCGGGATTTGGTCGCAAGCAATATAGTTGCTACTAGTAAATTGCCTAGACAGTTGCCGCTAGACCTGCTGACCCGCTTTTGAGATCAATTATTATTATTAATAATAATAATAATAATAAAATAAATAAAAATCGCAGAATTATTTTCATTCACTCTCCCGTGATACTAGTAAAATTCCATACTTTTTCAAGACTTTCATAACGGAGACATGGTTTTCCATGCATTTTCAAGCCCTGGAAATCCGTTTTTGCATTTTTTCCAGACTTCCAGACTAAACCCTTCTTGAAACCCTTTTGAAAATCAAACCCTAAACTCAACCTAATTTAAGTTGTATGCTGATGTTATGTATTTACGGTGAAACATTTATACAACATGTGTCATACAGTACATCATTTTTAATCAATAGTGGATATTAAAAAACAAACATTCTTGATCTAAAAAAACAGAACGAAAACTACATTTTTTATAATTTTGTGTAAAACAAAATCGCTTGGATCGACTCATATAAAATAGATAGTATAATCCCTCTTAATTGGAATGCCACAGTAAATATTGACTCAGATCTGATTGCCATGTTTCTCACATCTCAACACTGAATCCTGTAAGTAAAAGATGAAGATGGATTAAGGTTTTCTTATACCTAATCTTCAAAGGTTTGAGAAATCAAAAAGATAAAAATTACTTTTAAGTCCTTGAGGATTACATGGTAGACCTAAACATGTAGCAGTTTGGCTACGCCATTCTTTACTGTATGTCCTTCAAGTAAAAAAAAACAAACAAACACTGGGTGTTATTTTTCAGTATGTTTTTGGAAATCAACCTGTCAAAAAGTTTAAAGTCAATGA
Source organism: Acipenser ruthenus (assembly GCF_902713425.1). Taxonomy (NCBI): domain Eukaryota; kingdom Metazoa; phylum Chordata; class Actinopteri; order Acipenseriformes; family Acipenseridae; genus Acipenser; species Acipenser ruthenus. The sequence continues at coordinate 10,581,999 of NC_081194.1, forward strand.
TATTTGGCATTAAAAGACTTTACCTAATCTATTGGCAGACTGATAACAAAATATGATGACATTACTTTTAAAATAATTAAAGTGCAGTCCTTGTGGAGTCAGGAATTTAGTTACTGTATTTTCTCAACATAGTGTATTTCAGAGCTGACGGTAAAACAGATGGCTGCCTTGCTTGCCGTGGTCTCTAAGGAAGAAAGTGTACTATAGCTGACAACCTAAAAGATTAAAAGTAGGACAGACCCTTGTATGAGTCAAATCTTGTTTGCTAAGTCAAACATATTGCCATCTGTCAGCTACAAAACAAAGGCTGCTTTATATACACTGCTGTGCAAAAGTCTTAGACATGTTGCATTTTTCTACTCTGATGCATTATGAACATCAACCTTCACTAGTGTTTTCTACTATTATAACAACCTTGACTTGCATAAAGAAGGAAAAACATTGAGTGAAATAGATCGCATCACTCGAAGGTGTGGTATCCGAAGCATAAATCAACAAGTACAGAGAAACATCATCTGTAATTGACAAACCCAGGACTGAGTATTGCTCATATATATGAGCAATACTTGAAGATAATATCCTTAAGGAATAGAAAGAAGACAAGCGTTGAATTGACAACAGAACTGGCAGAAGGCACAGGTGTCGCTGTCCATCCATCAACAGTCCACAGCACCTTTAACCATTGTTCCATAGTCCAATTTCTGTGTTCTTGTAGACATTTTAGCCTTTTAGTCTTGTTCCCCTTTCTTAACAGAGATATTCTTACTGCAACACATCCTTTAAGTCCTGATTTCAAGAGTGACCTTCGTACTGTTGATTTGATGGACAACGACACCTGTGCCTTCTGCCAGTTATGTTGTCAACACTTGTCTTCTTTCTATTCCTTAAGGATATTATCTTCAAGTATTGCTCATTCTTGTTAGACAGCTTTTTTGGTCTTCCAGTCCTGGATTTGTCAATTACAGATGATGTTTCTCTGTACCTGCTGATTATGCTTCGGATACCACACCTTGAAAATCAAGTGATGCAAGCTATTTCACACATGTTTTTCCTTCTTTATGCAAGTCAAGGTTGTTATAATAGTAGAAAAAGCTAGTGGAGGCTTTGAGTAAATAGTTGATGCTCAAAATGCATCAGAGTAGAAAAATGCAACATGTCTAAGACTTTTGCACAGCAGTGTACATATACATACACACACACAAAGAGCCAACTTTCCAACGTTTCAGCATGTGTAATACACCTTTGTCAAGGGAAAGTATACATCCATACATACATATATATCTATACATACATATTATTAGTTTATTTAGCAGACGCCTTTATCCAAGGCGACTTACAGAGACTAGGGTGTGGGAACTATGCATCAGCTGCAGAGTCACTTACAATTACGTCTCACTCGAAAGACGGAGCACAAGGAGGTTAAGTGACTTGCTCAGGGTCACACAATGAGTCAGTGGCTGAGCTGGGATTTGAACCGGGGATCTCCTGGTTACAAGCCCTTTTCTTTAACCACTGGACCACACAGCCTCCTCTATATATATATATATATATATATATATATATATATATATATATACGCACACATACATATATACACACACACACTATGCAATGTACACTACAAATAAAAATAAAAAATAAACTTTTAAGTAAAAGCGGAGAATAGTAAAAGGTGCACAAAGTACAACATAAATACAAAATAAATACATAAAATAAATCAAATCACACTTCATAAGGTACCAACACTGGAATAATTTGTCAAATAGGAAGGCCTTCGTTAGGATGCATGTTATGCTTTTCTGTGTGTGTGAGGGGGAGGGGGTTTAAATAATGGCATGTGTCTTTGACTAGAATAAGGCACATTGTGGGTTTATGCTCCCTCTCTCCAAGGAGCTCATTACTAAAATATTTTTCTGAATGAAAGATGCGACAGAGAGAGAGAGAGACACAGAAAGACACCTCTGGATGTGTTACTTTAGTCTGGGTTTCATAGCAATCCCCACTCATGCCATTTCAGGTTAACACTTGCTGTTGGCACGAGGAGAATAAGGCTCTTGCTTTTCTTCCAACAAAACGTCTCGCTGAAGCCATTACGCTGCTATGAAATTTGGAGCAATTTATTATTCATTACTTACCTAGTCCTAAAAGATCAATAGCAGGTTCTGCAGTTTTCAGAGGACTCACTCTGCTATCTATCTGCTTCTCTTCCTTCTTCTGTAGCTGTATTAAGAAAACAAAACAAAAGAGAAGATGACATTATATGCTTTCCCCAGTTAACACTTAAAAACATATCTTAATACAATTATACAGTTTTTCAATAGATGGTGTTTTTTTTTTTTATCTGACTGTTGATGGGTTTTTTCCTCAGATTTATTAGACATTGTTATAAAGCATATGCACACTGTACTGGAAGTCTGGGAACACACACAAGGCAAAACTAGTTTGACTACACAGCTACATAGGTTTAATGTCCCCACAAAGGAAAATGCACTTAAAATATATCAGTCTGGCAAATCCTATCATTAAATATTTACTACACTGAAGCACAGTGTAAAAACAGGTGATCTTTGAAAAAATAGGAATATAAAAAGGGGCACAAAAAATTGTCAGTATGGTTCATGCACACATTAAAAAGCAAAATGGCAGAAGACGGGAAAAGCCATACCCAGTCTTAGTCCTTTGTTAGTTCCATATTTTATACACAACAGGCACTCAAACACCATATGTCATCACCCCTAATTTCTACAGAGAACGAAAGGTCAGAGGGCTGCTCTAATGTCTTAACCTCCAAACATATGTACAGATTAATGATAGTCTGAATCAGTTAACAGTGGTTTGAAAAGGCTCCAGTGCACAGGGGACACACACTGGAAACAGATTAGTTATCTGCACATCACATCTTGCCAACTGTACACACACACACACACACACACACACACACACACACACACACACACACTTTATTTACTCAAATCAGGTCTGAAAACAGCTTTTTTTATGGCCATAATTCATTTAACTTAATGTCATGCCGATTCAGTAGATTAGACAGTTGTCACATATCATCAGGTAAAACACATTTGTGTGGCTAATGGCTCAATGTATAATCTTTTCCTTAATGTCAACATTCCATAGTTCACACATTTTATGATTAGTCTCCCAATCAATGTGCTGTAAACAACATGCTTTTGTTCTAAAAAAAAATGGAGGTGCTGCCTGTTTATAAACATAACTTTTACCAACAATGGAGGATATGTATCCCACAGAGAGAGGAGAGGGTAACATAAGCAAATGAATCGGCTAATAGCCAGTTTTTGTTATTTTAGCCGATAACGTACACCGATATATGCTTGAATTTCTTCCAGCACAGAACTGAATGTTTTTTTTTTTAAACAATTTAAGTTGGGCTGCATTTTTAAGCAGTGTATGCTTAACGTAAGAATTTAACGAACGTTGCTGTAGTTGACATTGCGTAGGCTACATTTTTATTTTCTACTGTACAGTATAGGTAGAAGTTATAATACGCAATGTTTGACAGCAAGTGGCTATAAAAGTTATTCTTTGTATTCATTTTCTGAAGTAAATGCAAGAAGTAAACAATACCTGTGTATTTTTTAACACTTACAATTATAAGACAGTTTAAATATAGGCCCTATGTCTTTTTCTAGTAGTTTACAATAGCTTAACTGCATCTATTATTATTGGTATCCAATCTGTAACGGCCGATATAGGTAATCGGCCAAAAAAAAAAAAAAGAAAAATCTCTCGGTGCACCACGTGTAAAAACTAAAATTAGTTTTATTAAGCTAACCTGTCACTCCACTTTTGGGCCACCAATGTATTTAAACACGCTTTCATGAAATCTCTGCCAGTCACCCTATCCATCATCAAGTCCTAATGAACGATCACTAGGCACATCTGAACGTATCAAGCCAGCCTTAGGTCAGTCATTTGGCTTCCACTCCCCCTGCAAGAGGGATGTGGTTGTGTAGACAGAGGTAGCTGCTGGAGCGGACAGGCAGAGGAAGAAGTCAACAGACAAGCTGTTGTAAATTAAAACAGTCTATTACCACCAAAGTGCAGCATTAGAACACTTTACAGGAACATCCAATGACTGACAGGAACAAAACTGGACAATTATGATACTGACACTAACAAAACAAAATCACCAGAGAAATGGTATTTCCAATAACTGCTCCCTGAATACATGAGCTATTCTCCCCCATTTCACTGCAGTCCCTTAATAACCTGTGCTACCTCACAGGCACCTCCACAGGGGAGAGAACCCTCCAACTGATACACAGGGGCCTTATATACCTGCTTGTTAGCAAGCCCCACCCCCTGGACCAGTCTAACTAAATCTTCTATTACAAACATGGTTATTTGACTCAATGTCACTAGAACTGTAACACATAATAGTTAATTCTAGTTAATTAACATGAACTGATTCCGTTACCCGTAATATTAAAACCCATACCATCTGGTTATACTATTATGGAGTTTACTTCCCCATAGACTTGTATTATGCACGCCCGCTACATAAGTGTTCTACATGCGCACGTCCAAGACGGCGTCCCCCACACCTCGCAGGCATACAACACACCATGCAATTCCAGTGCTCCGTATTATGTGTTTATTTAGCAGGCAATATTTTAACACTATTTTATTTTAATAATCCTCGCTAGATAAATATATCAGCATACTTTACTTAAATTAAACATTACAATTTCACTGTTGTGATATAAACATTTAAATAAATGTATTTTCTTCCCCGCCCCCTTTTCAGGTCTCCCCACCGTATCAAAACCAACCCATCGGTAAGTACACAATTATTTCTAACCCTTTTCTCGGTGCACAGTAGTTACATTGATATTATTTACTTAGTCCTTTATTTGTACAGCGATGACATACATTTATAAGATAGTGTGACGGGGTACACCCCGCCCCTGTGTGTGTGTATGCATTATTTTGTATTTGTGTTGTATGATTATTTAAATTGTATGGTTTAGTGTATAAAAACACAATGTTTTGGTTATTATTGTTTGATAGCCTGGATGGGGTTAAAATGCCCCATCCAGAAAAATTTGTGAGAATGCGTGATCAACAACGAGCGATTGTTGACAAACTGGCTGTTGACCACACATATGAGAAACCGTGTGCCGAATGTGATCAGGGGATAAACTAGGTAATTGATAGCCAGTTAATCCCTCGGCCACAAAACAAGCAGATTTGGCTGAACGGGGTTAGTGTGTTCAAAGGTGGAACGAAACGTTTTAAGTGAAACTCATAAGAACCCCCCAACCTTCCTTTAATATTTTCTTTGACACACATTAGTTGCTTATAAATGATTTCCACTATCTTATTAGAAATGTACTGTTCAGTACTAATTCTGCTTCTAATTTAAATAATGCTGGGGTCAACAAACATATCCACGTGATGTAAACAATCCAAGTGAGGGGTTGCAGTCACATGACCCCAGCAGGCTACATACTGGCAGTTAAAAAAACAAAAACCACAATCCCAATACCTACAGCTTTTTTTTTTTTTTTTTAACTGATTCATACTACAGCAGCTTGGCTTTCTACAGATTTTGCTTTAAGCACTTTTGTCATACTGTAGGACCTTGCAATGAAGTATCCAGAAACAGTAACCTAGGTGCTTGCTCTTTTATTATTATTATTGTTTATTTAGCAGACGCCTTTATCCAAGGCGACTTACAGAGACTAGGGTGTGTGAACTAAGCATCAGCTGCAAAGTCACTTACAATTACGTCTCACCCGAAAGACAGAGCACAAGGAGGTTAAGTGACTTGCTCAGGGTCACACAATGATTCAGTGGCTGAGGTGGGATTTGAACCGGGGACCTCCTGGTTACAAGCCCTTTTCTTTAACCACTGGACCACACAGCCTCCTTGCTCTTGCTTGAACTACATTTCTTTGACAATCAGGAAACGCGCCCGCTCAAGCAAGCCTAAACATGCTTTTAAAAATCGAGTCATGCAAAAAGATTTGAGAACAAGTTGTAATAAAACCTACAGGAAATGGCCAAACGTTTTGCATCACCTAGAATTTTAGGCTTGAAACATAACCAAAAATAAAATAATAAATAAATAAAAATAACACAATTTAGATCTTTTATTTATCATCATGTGATCAAAGAAACTACAAAATGATATCAGAAAAGTCTACCGGAAGCTATAATAGTACAGAATATCATGTTAGATTTTGAAATGTCACATTTTTAAAAATTGTCAGTTTTCTGTTGCATACAAAGTGGTATGAAATTCAATATGTTAATATAACATTATTCAGCAGGTTTCATTCGACTTTATAAATCAAAATCAATTGATTCTATAGGGCCACGCAAACCGTTTGGCCATAGCTGTAAAATAAAACTGCTCTGCTTCAAAAGCTTACTCACGACTTAAGAGACTGTGTTTATAAGCAGGTATTTGGATTTGATGTGCTACACATTTCTATACTGTGCTATATTACTTTTCCTTAAATAGAAGCAGCACGGAAATGCATCAAAAGATCTGACCCTGACATATGGCCACAGTACGCTGCCTTTGTTTTTTACACAATCCAGACAAGGTCTTATCTTATGCATTTTTGTAAAAGGCTGTCTGGGATTTGTGTGGATGCATTGAAGAAGAATCTCTTCAGCAGCATTCACAATTGCATGCTCAGTTTTGTAAGTAAAATGTGCACTGCATGAACAAGGAAAATAAAGCCCTGTGAAATTTTTTATTTGATAATTTTTTATTTTTTTACTTTCTACAAATTTCGTTTTATCATAGACCTAGAAAATAATTTAGTTACCATAATTTCTCATTAGCGACAGTAGTGGTAACATACGTGAAGTCCCCCACTATTTTTAAATTAACTGTCTATTTATAGTAAATACTGCCCATGCCCTCTATAAAAATACAGTAAGAAAGAAATACTTTTATTCCTGCACAATGGAAATCAAATCAGCATGAAGGATATTAAATGAACAAAACACAAAAAATTGCTTATTTCAGAATGTTGTAGAATTCAGCATTAACTCAAAAAGCAGGTTACTGAAGGACTTCTGATATTTTATGCATGTGTTCATAAGGAGCTTCAATCTAGCACAAATATTCAAATTAAGAATTAAACGCAAGCATACAACAGAACTCTACGTTTTCTTTTTCATGGTTTATCACTTACAATTAGTGAATACTTTTGAGGGGGAAAAAAAAAAAATGGTTCACAGTCAATGGAAACCACAGGGTACATGAGACAAGAAATCACGGTATTGGATAGCCTGGCATTCTGCACCTGAGCCCAAACAGCATGGCAAAAAGTCAAAATTATTCTTAACCGCATCTTTCACACTGTCGCTTAGTTTCATGTACCACAAAAAAAAACAAAAAAACAACACATTTAATTTCCACTTCTCTCAGCAGTGGCACGTTCACAATACATTCCTTCAACATATTTGTATCCACTGATGCCTGAGTGGCTATCTCCAGAGGATTAAACAGGTGGCCAAGAGAAGTCAGGAGACATTTTTGCAGCATTGTTTAATTTTAATTCCCAAACAACTCGCTCCAAATCATACATCTGTGCAAGTGCTAGACAGAGCTTCAGTTTTCCTTCAGACCGTGTCTATGGTAACGGCTGAGCCTTGATAACTACGATTGCAAGTATTTATTTAAAGTATTTTTTTGTACAAACCTCCCAATTTAAACATGTAATTCTATATTTAATTTATAATATTTTTTTTGTTTCACTTTGTTTTATATTTGCATTTAGTTTTATATGTTGCATTTTGTGCTATTTCATATTTGTGAAAACACAGGGCTCTAGTAATATTTTAAAACAAATGCAAATTATTGAAAAATCATGGATCAAAGTAGATTAAACATCAATACCAGCACACCCAAATCAACAATGCTGTAAAAGTTCAGACAAGGGCAAGATAAATTAAAGATAAACAATGTTTTATAGCCTTTGTCTTTGCACTTGTTTAAAAAAGGCCCTTGTGTTAATAATTTTGTATTCCAATTTGCCAGAAAAAAAGCCCTGCAAATACAAATTCTGCATGTTAATTTAATTGAGATGTCACTTTTTAGTAGGTAAGACATTATGAATACTTTTTGTTTCTTTTTGTACTTTTGCCTATTTTCCCCTTCAAAAAGGAATTGCAATTTGTTCACAAGTCACTGTTAACAACCAAACCAAGTGTAGTTTTGCTCTTACTAGAAGGAACTGCAATCACTCTATGTTTAGATTTTATCATATTATATACAGCTCTGGAAAAAATTAAGAGACCACTGCAAAATGATCAGTTTCTCTGGTTTTACTATTTATAGGTATGTGTTTGGGTAAAATGAACATTTTTGTTTTATTCTATAAACTACTGACAACATTTCTCCCAAATTCCAAATAAAAATATTGTCATTTAGAGAATTTATTTGCAGAAAATGACAACTGGTCAAAATAACAAAAAAGATGCAGTGTTGTCAGACCTCGAATAATGCAAAGAAAATAAGTTCATATTCATTTTTAAACAACACAATACTAATGTTTTAACTTAGGAAGAGTTCAGAAATCAATATTTGGTGGAATAACCCTGATTTTCAATCACAGCTTTCAGGTGTCTTGGCATGCTCTCCACCAGTCTTTCACATTGATGTTGGGTGACTTTATGCCACTCCTGGCACACAAATTCAAGCAGCTCGGCTTTGTTTGATGGCTTGTGACCATCCATCTTCCTCTTGATCATATTCCAGAGGTTTTCAATGGGGTTCAGGTCTGGAGAGTGGGCTGGCCATGACAGGGTCTTGATCTGGTGGTCCTCCATCCACACCTTGATTGACCTGGCTGTGTGGCATGGAGCATTGTCCTGCTGGAAAAACCAATCCTCAGAGTTGGGGAACATTGTCAGAGCAGAAGGAAGCAAGTTTTCTTCCAGGACAACCTTGTACTTGGCTTGATTCATGCGTCCTTCACAAAGACAAAGCTGCCCGATTCCAGCCTTGCTGAAGCAGCCCCAGATCATCACCGACCCTCCACCACATTTCACAGTGGGTGCGAGACACTGTGGCTTGTAGGCCTCTCCAGGTCTCCGTCTAGATGACCAGGTGTTGGGCAAAGCTGAAAATTGGACTCATCAGAGAAGATGACCTTACTCCAGTCCTCTACGGTCCAATCCTTATGGTCTTTTGCAAACCTCAGCCTGGCTCTTCTTTGCTTCTCATTGATGAAGGGCTTTTTTCTAGCTTTGCACGACTTCAGCCCTGCCCCTAGGAGCCTGTTTCGAACCGTCCTCACCGTGCACTTCACCCCCGCTGCCGTTTGCCATTCTTTTTGTAGGTCACTTGATGTCATCCTATGGTTGCTGAATGACATTCGAATGAGTTGGCGGTCATCCCGGTCAGTGGAGAGTCGTTTTCGCCCTCTGTCGGTCTGTAGCTTTGTTGTCCCCAATGTTTGCTGCTTGACCTTGTTCTTATGAACCGCCGTCTTTGAAATTTTAAGGATGGAAGCAACCCGACGCTCCCTGTATCCCTCTGCCAGTAAAGCCAGAATTGAACCCTTCTTTTCCTCACTCAAAACTTTCCTTTTCAACTCTTTGGGCATGGTCAATAGTCATTTTTTGATTCCAATTACTTTTGAGGTACTACTAGCACTGTTTTGCCATCCAGCTGGTCCTATTGCAAGAGGATAGTGATGACCACAGGAGTGGTTTTTATACTTTTTTTCGTTAAATAAGATTTGGTTCAGGTGAACCCCTAATCAGTACCTCATTCAGTAGAATGAGGTGTGCCTGTGTTGGAATTCAACAGACACTGGAATGGAATGGCTGCCATACATGTAGAGATGCTGATTTAAGAAAAAATTGCAGTGGTCTCTTAATTTTTTCCAGAGCTTGTGTATCTATATATATATATATATAGACACACACTAGTTAAATGTAACCGCCCCAGTCAGACCGTGGGTAATGTCGAACCCTGACTTGACAAAGTAATTGGATTTTGTCTTTTATTTTTCACACTTTAAAACTCACTTTGTCTCTAGTCTGTCATATTTACATTAGATAGCACCTTTCCTTTCCTTATTAGTCCATAAATGATTCCATCTTAATCTGAGATTTACAGTAACAAGCCAAACATTAATAGAATCAGACAGTAAAAACAATTGCAAATACATGTTCTTGCTGCTGTAATGTCTGCCTCTCACTCAATTTTCAACAAAGAATGTTTTGTTCAGAATTGGGATGCATCTACAGCTGCACATTGTCTCAGACATGGCGTTAAATGAAAGCCCCATTTATCAGCTTACATATAAAATAGATTGCTGATCAAATTATATTTCATACACTGTTCATTACAAGTTAATCTTTTCCAGCTTGCCACGCTTCCATTCAGAATTCTAAATCAAGACGAATGACAGGATTTCCAACTGAGGTGCTAAATGACACAGGGACTCATCTGTGGATTCTTCAGAGAATTCAGACAAGCTGGAATTTTGAAATGAACATAGGGATACACATTTAAAGAAAAAAAAAAAAGTAATGCATTGGAATACCTTATTCCAGATTTTTTAAAAAACACACTAACTTGCATTTTATTTTCACCACTTTTATAATAAAGCAGCAAAGTGCCCTTGACACAAGTACTACAGCGTTGCCAGAGTCAAACCAAAGCAGCAGAGATCAAAGCTCCAGGGAACACTGGGCAAACTGTTCAGCTAATTCTAGAATCTTAAAGAGCTCTAAATCCAGCAGATATTGATTACCCACCAAGCGGCTGTCACATGTATGGATTAGCTGCTTGCAGGTGTGGTATCCACTACTACTTATGGACAGAATGGCTTCAGAGACTCTAAGTGGTTAGTTTGAAGCATTTCCACAGATGAGGCTGCTCATTTACATTTGCCTTTACTAACTCAATTCAAATATACTCATTTCTTATTGATTGGGAGAGGCTTGCCTGCAAATTAACCTCATACAAGTATCACTTAATCTGATAGAATCAGTTTTCCTGCAGACATCAATCAAATCACTTGCCATTCTTCAGCTACAAATCTGGTTCTAAACAGTTCATAAAACAATGCAGTAGCGTGATCACTTACATTTTTTTGCCGCAATTCGAAGTTGTTAATCGCATTTTCTCAACCAGCCAGTCGAAAATAAGAACAGTAGTCCACCGTAATTTATTGTAATAAACTTGTTTAAAATACAACATTAACATACCATTTAGATCTCAATACCACGTCACTTTAACTTTATACTTTGCATAAAATATTTTCTAAACAAAATTGTTAAAAGGTGAAAGTCAGACAAAAATCAAGCACATCCTATCGACTTAATTTGTAACTTAATAAATGGCCAACAAAATCATGAGAGACCGTTCTGTACATACGAAACGTATCTATTTAATATAAAAGAAGCAATTCAGATAAACTTTAGTTCTGCAGCAAGGTACATTACTCAGTGCCATCTTGAAGCAAACTGGCTTATGGAAAACCTCCTCCCAAAAAGAATTAAAAAACCCAAATCAGAAACAGTAATTTAATTATAATTAAAAACATTTACTGTCATTACGAGTACCCTCTGAGTTGATCTAATTTATAAAAAAAAACTTTCCCGCTGCTCCCACTGTCGTCTGTGTGACGGACCGACAGAAGACACAGAGAATTCCCCTCTTCCTTTGGTGGATAAACAGTATTTTTCAGTAAGAAAAAAACTGTTTTATGTATGCACACTAACTTGCCCCTGAAGCTGAAATTTAACTTCACAACTGCCATGGTCTCTCGACTTGCTGTGACGCTTTATAGCCCGATCCAGATTTTTTAAACCAATACAGTCATACTTTGACCATGCGCGTGCAGTCACTGAAAAGTAAACAAAGCCAGCAATAAAGACGGTTATTTCCTACACCTCCTGTCAGCCAATGCACTCTGTCAAACCAAGTACTATGAAATGCCCTGTTCTTATAAGCAGTTTCAGTTTTTGGTTGTGGCCTCCCTTCAGATTGCATCGTACGTTTTTCAGTATAATCTAGCGGGGAAAACAGTCTTAATCAACGGATCAACTGCGTTATCCTCCATTTTACATTTAACGCCTGCACAATTTATGCACCACACTACAATAACAAATATATTGTGTTTCTAACTGCTGATGCGTTGCAAAACAAAACGATGCAATTTCAATCAACACTCAAAAACTAACGCTTTCTCAGTGCATTACAGCAGTGATTCGGCAGGGGGCGGGAGGATGTGGGTGGTTCCTCCAATTAAAACTCGTGCTCAGATCACGCGATCTTCAACTGCTACTACTGTGTTTAATAAGAGATAGGAGTTTGCCAGGAGGCAGAGCCTCCCCTCAAAGAAAGAAAGAAAAAAAAAACAACAATCCTCCAGGACCAGAACACCATCTGCCACTGCTAGTACTCTTAGCAGCCAGAATTGCTGTTAATTTTGGAATGTTGACGCTGACACCCTGGGATCCTTCAAGAAGCTGCTTGATGAGATTCTGGGATTAATAAACTACTAACAACCAAACGAGCAAGATGGGCCGAATGACCTCCTCTTGTTTGTAAACTTTCTTATGTTCTTAAAATGTATTTTAATATAATTGTATTTTATTGAACATTATATACTAATGCTATAATATATATATATATATATATATATATATATATATATATTTATTTTTTCTTTGAAACATTTAGGCTCAGCCTCCTCTAAGGACATATTACATCTATATTAAATGTTCCGAGCTTCGATTACATATTGGTGAATAGATGCATCAAATTAGAACCAAGTTTGAAGTCTGTTGCCGTTTAGCATTAAAACCTTCAGTGTGTGAGAGTGCGCTTCTTTTATTTCTAGTACGGTAGAGTAGCGCGTTGCTAGGATACACACTTAAGGTCTCTACATTCGAGTTGACAAGCTAATTCAGAAGTAGGGCTATTCACGTTTTCTTGATTTAAAACTTAATGCAATACTTTTTTTTAAATTTAATTTTAAATTTTTATTTTTATGTTAAATTTACCGATTACCTTTTGTTTCAAAGCATGTTGTGTTTGGATTATATGGCAATATTATATAAAAAGAAGCTGACTTTAGTACGACAGTTAAATTAGTCAGGATTTATTAGATAAATTCAAATGTTTTGCTTTTGGAAATAAAATGTTAACAGTAATGAACAACCATTGTTCAGATAGAAATTACTTCTGTTAAAATATAGTATTTTTTTTATTATTATTAATACAAAGTTAACGGGCCATCTGATGCGGACACAAGCATATTATTTTCAGTTGTTAAAAACTCAAGTCCTTTTGTATTTCTTTTTTATAATCCAAAAGTGTTTTAATTTGAATATAAGTTGTGACTTTTTGTTTATTATGCACAACAGTGTGTTTAGTTATTAGATCTGTTAAAAAAAAGTTTGTCTTTATTTTGAAAAATAAAACGTCAATGCATCGATTATTGTTCATAAACGTCTATACGATAATCGAATACGAAATAAGGGTGCCGATTGCACCACTAATATATATTCATTCATTGCAAAAACTGTGTTAAAGTAACGTTAAGGTTACTCAAGCAAAACCCTCAATATTGAGGACATTGCAGGTCAACCTTAACTCTGCACCATTATGCATATGTGTCAACCTGGACATTTTTCAATGAATTTCCTTAGGTTTTTATTCATATATTTTATTCAAAATATTCATAAAAAAAGTTAAGGTTTCTGTTAACATTCCTTATTTAAATGACAGATCAGGTTGAAACAAAGTCCTGCTGTGGAATGGATTGCACATGCCAAGATTGGCTACCCTTGAGGAATTCTTTGCCCAAAACGATCAGAGACTCTGACAGTGGACATTTTTAAATCTCGTTTAAAAGACTTATTTTTTTATTATGGCCTTTAATGTATAATTTTTGTAGTTGCTTGGTTGATGGTCTGTGTGTTTTTTATGTATTGTCATGTGTTTTTGTGTGTATCCTTGTACAGCACTTTGAGATTCTTGAAAAGCACTTATAAATAAAATGTAATTTATTATTATTATAATTATTATTATTATTATAAATTGAAAAGTAGAGAAATGTGAGTAAAAACTAATGATACATATCAAATAATGCATTTCTAAACATATATTTTGAAGAAATAACTTTATTCAACAAGCTCTAAAAAAAAAAAAGAAAAATTCTTTTGCAGAGCATTTTATACATTGCACGACTTTGTTTCAACCAGACTTGTCCTTATTTAATTGACCTTTTAGGACATGTTTACTTGCAGCTAACCTCTCCAAAAATGTATTGAAATAATGGTATATTCCTTTACCCGTGGCAATACTGTAGCACATATATTGTTGAAAATGAAAAGTACTAAAACTGTGGTTTTCAAGATTTTTTTATTTTTATTTACTTTTTATGTAGTCATTCTAACAGAGTTAGAAATATTCAATACAGTGCGCTACTTTTATGCCGAGCGAAAAGGCTGGGACAGGCAGATTACGTTTTTTATTTTCTTGAAGTTCAGTGAACACAAGCAGTAGAATGAGCACAGATTAGAAAGCGGTGCGTTTGGGGGCTCCCGAGTAGGCACTCCGTGTGGAGTGCAGGATGCGCCCTATAGCCTGGAGGTCGCCGGTTCGAGTCCAGGCTATTCCATTGCCGACCGTGGACGGGAACTCCCATCAGGTGGCGCCCACAATTGGCGACTATTAAATTTAGAAAAAAAAGAAAGCAGTGCATTTACGTGAATGCTAGATATAGATTTTTTTTTTTTTAAATAATGCTGGCTAAAAAAAAAAGAAAAAAGTGTAATTTGGACAAGACAAATGTGTCTTCATAATGTGTAAGTTATTTAGTTGGTATTTGTTTTACATTAGAAAGCGGTTTCAGTTAATGGCGGCTTTGAAAGCAATGCTCGGTATTGCATCAAAGGGAGCTATAATATACAGTATATTAATTTATAAACACACCCATAATAAAAGAAAACAGATAAAGGGGAAAATGCAGACTGCATACATATATATATATATATATCAATCATGTAGTTAAAGCTATTTGTTGCGTTGCTTAGTACTATTAGCAGCACAACGTGTGATTGCGTAGAAACTGTTTTTTGCAAGAATTGCGTAACTGAACTTTGGGAGTTGTTTGCGGACCACCTGGAGTTTACTCACGGACCAGAGTTTGGGAACCACTGAACTAGGGTATTGCCATGAAAAGGTCTTGATTCACAATATCCTCTGTTTGCACCCAATCAGGAATAGGTCAGTGGTTCCTGACAAACAAACAAACAAAAAAAAAATTTGGTACCAAAACAAATGGCACACTGTCCAAAAGAGCAGGGTTTTGCAGCAGTTTAGGTGATCATACAGTATACGCAAATATAATGTATGCTCCCTCATGTTTTAAATATGTGCAATTTAATTGACTACTTTTGACATGTTCCAAAAGTGGGCATCATCCCTGCCACCAGTCCAGTGTATACCGCAGTATTCTTTCACAGACAGTCATAGCTGTCTATCCCCCCTAGTAATTGTCTGCCATCTTCTTGATGGAATCAAAAAATTAGAGGTACTGTAAGGTACTGTGTTTTATTTATTTATTGTAATTCCTTAAATAATCTGCATTTAAGGGATAGGAGTTCTAAATACAGTTCATAAACTGGTTATACTTTCTTGTGTGTAGTTTTTTTGGTGTGCTGCTTTTTGCTGGTCAGTATGTAAAGCTTTAGATCACTCCAGTTCTAGTCAGGTGATGCAGTCATACCAGTGCAATTCAAGTCAAAACAATCCGTCACGCTGCATAACAAAAAGCACACCAATCTAATACAATAATGTAACCAAAAAAAAAAAAAAAAGATAGGTAAAATGTTAACTTGGGTGGGGGATGGGAAGGGATGGGACGGGATACACACGGAGGAGAAATGTGTATGAATTCAACACTGACTTTCTCACCGTGTGTTAAAAGGGCAAAAACAAGCAATGTTTATTCTGTACGACTCCTCCTGCAGATGGGGACTTCATTCAAAACCTTCACCTTTGTTAGTCTGAGCACAGACATCTAGTCTTCCACATATGAAAAAGGCACCCACGTTACCCCACCATTGCTATTTCAATACTAAAAGGGGTAGCGCATTTTACATTTGCCCCCTTCCACCCTCTAAAAAAGCACCACCATTACAGAATGAGTTACGTGATCATCTGCATCTGACATTCTAAAAGGCAATCTTCCTTGAAAATGTTGCCCATTTGGAGCATTGTCGACATTACTTTAGCTAGCTGGAGGACTATCTTGACAGTTGCAGCCCGTTCTGAAAAATTACCAGAAACACTGAACCTTATCATCCCATTCAACGCATGAGTAGATCTGTGAGTACACCATTACAAAACTTTACAGAGAACATTTTAACACATCATATTTCAAGAAAGTTCTTAGCCTGCACAAAAATTATATTTTATATATTATTATAGCCAAAGACTATCAAAGTTATCATGATCTGTAATTATCCAGCCCTTACAGCTACAAAATGTGGAAAATGAAAATCACAAATAAAACTCATCTGACTGTTTTTGAAGAAAGAAAAGACAGGAAATTTTCGTGTCAAAATCAGTTTCTATAACATTAATGGTCTCTCAAACATGGAAATATGTTTGAATTATGCAAGTGCTATAAATACAAATGAAGGAAATCTTTAGAAAATACCAGTGTACCAGTGATATAGAGAGAGTCAGAGAAGGCATTATTATGCTTTAATATCTCATCAGTATTAATTATGCATCCCCACTCAGAGAGGTTTCATAAATATAACCTCCTAGTAACAACCGTACATTATCATAAAAGTAAAAACAGAGCAAGCAGAACCTGATGGATATTACAGAACTGATCAAAATGGTCTATAAATGACAAACAAAACAAAGTAGGACTGCTGATGACAGCCAAGTGTTCATCGTACAATTCAGGAACAATGCATTTCTCTTAGAAATTTGTTAAAGGAAACAAACAATATTAAAAAACCCATCAGCAAGGTAAAGATGCCATATTGTATATAATAACACTAAAGCTAGCTTTGTGGGTGTCACTTTGCGAAGATTCACAAATATTTGCAGCAACAGTGTTCCTCATACTGTTCTGAACATTGGCACGTGAAGTACATACTTTATTGGCAAATGTTAAGATTTACTGGTAAATGTCGACATTTACCAAGCAAAATGGTAAATGTGCGAAATAAACATAAGGTTAGGTTATTATTATAACCCTGGTTCCCTGAAATATAAATGTAACCATTACTGCACGGGTATTTACCTCTTAGAAGGCCCGAAACCTTAATAAGATACATCAAAGCCGCTTGACGAGCCTGAGACGTGGTCATGGCCCGCCCCCTGCAGTCACAGACCTCAAAATGTTTCCTTCAAGTCTGCTGCAATCATGGACGCAGCTACCTTGAAGGTTAAAGATTACATTTCTATTTCAAGGAACCAGTTACGATAATAACCGAACGTTCCCTTTCAAGTACGAAATGTAACCATTACCGCATGGGTAAGTGCACAAAAGCTGTCGCAAGGGCAATATTGCAGAACAACTGGAATGCTACAAGGCTGAGCCAAGAGGCTGCCTTGTGTGTTACCATACGGAACCCCAGTAGCAAGTAGCTGGGGCTAAAAAATTTAGGGAGAAACTCACCTCTATGCCTGTGTTGTAAGGGTTGACTGAGAAGCCGCCCTAAACACTAGGTCCAAAAACAGGGTTTTGAGGATCCACGACATGAAGTCTGTAGAACCTAGTAAAGGTATGGGGAATAGCCTACACCGCTGCATTGAAATGTCCTTAACAGATGCACCCTGGTGGAATTGGCAGTGAGCTTTTCTGAAGGGGGCAAATTGGCCAGCTCATAAGCAGTCCTGACTATCTGCTATCCATTTGGACAGCCTCTGCTTAGACAGGGCTAGACCATGGGACTTAGTAGACAGAAAATTGTTTGGACTGCCTCCAACTTTTCGTCCTGTCAACATAGTATACCAGAGCTTGCACTGGGCATATGGAGATGTCGCTCCCTGTCAGACTGGAAAGGAGGTCGATGGAAAGCCTCCAATTCCACAGACTGGTTCACATGGAGTGCCGAGCATGCTGGCAAAAAGACAGAATTGGTACGGAGCATAACCTCTGTCCTGGCCTCTGTAAAAATTAATCAGGCTTTTGCAATAGAAAATGCCTGCAACTCACTCACCCGCTTTGCGGAGGTGATAGCAAGCAAGAAAGTAAGTCGCTTTGAATGATAAAAATGGAGGCTTCATTAAGCACCACGTTTAGCCTCCAGCGAGGAACAAGGTCCTTCATATGCGGCTGAAAATGGCCCTGCCAGGAAGTGAGCTCCTGGGGAGACAGAGTCAATTCTGACATGGCAAGCCGAAATGGCTGCCAGATAGACCTTTAATGTAGAGGTGGATTTCCCAGGCCGGACGTGCCCGTGGTGACAACCTCCCTTCTGGTGACACTGCCCAGCGCTACACCGAGGCGTAGATGGGCACCAAGGCGTCTGTTTCAACCAAGAGCGCCTTTAGGACAGTGACAAGACACTGTCAATAGGCAGCCACGGTTCAATGCGGGCTGAAAAACCCTGCTGTTGAACCAGGCCTGCAGAGGGCACATGCACAGGTGACCCAATGGAAGGGTCTGGGAA
Source organism: Acipenser ruthenus (assembly GCF_902713425.1). Classification (NCBI taxonomy): domain Eukaryota; kingdom Metazoa; phylum Chordata; class Actinopteri; order Acipenseriformes; family Acipenseridae; genus Acipenser; species Acipenser ruthenus. Next base: position 10,600,668 of record NC_081194.1, read on the forward strand.
GCTGCTGCCATCAAGCCCAGAAGTCTCTGGAACGTCACTACCGTGAGCGCTCTGTTGACCTGAAAAGACAGGCGGCTATTCTCTGCACTCTTCTGTCTGAAGTGGACAGCATGGACCTGGAGTCCAAGCACACTCCTAGACAGGAGGCTGTTTGAGAAGGTGTGAGCTGGCACGTCACAGGATTCACCATAAGGCCCAACCATTGAAGGTGGACAGTGACAAGTTCTGCCTGTGCTGCAGACTGGGCGCAAATGAGCCAGTTGTCCAGATAATTGAGCACTCTGATGCCTTTGAGTCTCAAAAGGAGCCAGGATAGCTTCCATGCACGTCGAGAAGACACAGGGAGCTAGGGAAAAGCGAAACGCAGGTACTTCCTGTGCACTGGTTTTATGGGGATATGAAAATAGGCGTCTTTGAGGTCCACCGTGGTGAACTAGTCGCCTGGCCTAATTGACTGCAACAGCTGTTGCATAGTCAACATTTTGACTCAGATACAGGTTGACCTGTCTGAGGTCCAGGATCAGTCTGAGGCCACCATCTCCCTTGGGCACTAGAAAGTACCTTCAGTTTGCTGTATGCATCTGAGTGCAGCTTGCCGTATTCCAATCAAAATGACTACTTTCAAGATTAAATATTTCCTTCTAATATATTCCCAGCTGAATTTGTGGAACAAAATGAAGGATTGTTGTCTCACAGGTACATTGAAAAATAAGCAACTAGGCTTTCACTGAGTTGGCATCTTGACAAATCCACAATCATAGCAATCTCTGTCTCGTAGTCAGTCTACAAACAAAGAAAGGCTTGAAATAATTAAAAAAAAAAAACGTGTGCTAGGGGGAGGGGGCGTGTCTTGTTTGCTGCATTTACAAAAATAATAGAATATATTACATTAGTTAAATTTGAGTTTTCACATACGTGCACAACTACAAAAAAGCTCAAGTAAACCCCAGTAATGGTATTACTTTATGGAACTGTGTCATTTGCCATGTTGTTTACTGCAAGGAAACTACAATGGCAGGGGAAAAAAAGAAAAAAAAAAAGCTACTTTTGTACTGTTTCTACCTGAAATACACACAAGAAAAAAAGTGTATAATTTTAAGTTTGACATCCTCTGCTTTATAGTTAATTCAGTGGAGCAAAGTAAAGCCTTCATAAGCTATTCTGGAATATTAGATTTACATATAGTTTTATGATATAATAGTATTGCAAATCGCTTTAATTTTGCTAGATTTAGCTGTGAATTGTGTAGCATGTGATTGGAAAAGAAAAAGTAGTTTTAAATACGCTAGCAATGTACTTTACCTTTAGGTATTGTATTAAGTTATATCAATTTATATGATTAACCTATTAAAATTTGACCTGTTATCAGAGCAATACAAAAAAAAATAATAATCTAGCAAAACACCAGGTGATTTTTGTGTCCAATTTATTATAGAAAGGCTTGGGAAGTTGAGAGGGGCTGTTGTATGTTTTTAAATGAAACAGTTTGGTTTTATTATAGAAATAAATGAAAAACTTTAGAAGTGCATATGTCTGTATATTCTTTATTTTTCATATGGTAAACTTAGTCTTTTTAGGAAAAATTAGCAACGTGGCCACCATTAAGTGTTCGAGCACAATAAATTAGCCGAAGAAACCGAGCCTGTCAAAGATCTTATATTTTGGCTTGAAAAAAACAGTTTAGCAACAGTAAGAAATGCACCTACGGCACGCCTCTCAAAGATGGCACGGTGGATATGCACTTAAGTTTATTTTCCTTCTGTTTACTGTCATGCCATGTATTTAATTTAGAAACTTTTCATTTGCACACAAATTGGAGTTAGAACATGTTGATACATATTTATACACTGTGCTACACTTTTAAATCAGGCGCTTAAGATGCTCAAGCAACATAAATAAAGCGATCAATAATTGACATGCTTTCATTAGTTAACTTGAATACTTGCTGCGCAGTAATTTTCTTAAAACAAAGATGATGTCAAAATTTGTAGTTTTAATAAAATTAAAATGAATAGCATGCTGTTTCAATAGCATTACAGTGGGATTTGTATAATTATTTGTTTGCAAGATGTTGTTTGAATAGTGTCAGGAAAATATATTTGCTTTGTATTTTTATTATTAAATGGCGATCAGACATTGTTCATTGTAAGTGGTTATTTCTGAGATGTATTAATTTATTGGTGCATGTGTGGTGTTGCAACATTCTGTTATGTAAAGTGTGATTGGATAGTCAGATTTTCATAACCAATTAAAACAACCCCACCCCCCACCCCCACCAGTACACACATCATGGCACCCTGTGGCCCCCCCGTGGTTTGTACATTGCCTTATCTGACCCGCCAGAGAATGTCATTAAATACCACTGTATTAAAAGCCTCCACGGCGAGCACCAGCGAGCCGATTCTGAACTCAACCTCTGGCAGCTGGAGCAGCCAGCTGTGCTGGTCTTGGAGGCTGCTGGGGCCTAGGTCTGGGGTTGGTCGCTTGGGAAGCAAGCAATGCTGTGTACAGTATACAGATGTACAGGTGCTGCCTCAATCTGCTTATAGACCGCAACCACAGGTACCGCAGTTGCCCACCTGTACAAGCCACTGGCAAAACCACTCAATCAGTACTCCCACATGACTGAGGGAAGCCTGCTTGTCAGAATGAACGCACAGCCTTCGTAATGGTGATGCTAAAGCTGTCACCAAACGACATCAAGATACTGTGGGAGAGATTGCAGGCAGCCACAACCGAAGCAAGTATCTTGGTCCTGCACAGTGCTGCTGAACAGTGTCGCTACACATGTGCTCGCAGCACCACGTTGCAGACAGGCCTGCGCTTAATCTGTGAAAACAGAAAAAAACATAATGAGAATATTTCTGAACAAAATACAGCAATTGTAACAATTACGTGAAATACACAATATGTCTTGTAATTTTAGCTTAAGCCAAATCGAGAAATAAATAACTCCAGCCTGAGCTACTGCAGCCTGGGGGGAGAGCACAAAGTCAGCCGACTAATGTTGCTGGATCCCTGGGAAGGAGCGACTCAAGCCGTTGGCTTCACGCGGGGCACAAGGTCACAGTGGGATGTAACAAAGAGGCTATAGTGTACAAATACTTGTAATTAGTAAAACTAATACAGCAATTATTTTTAATATCACATATAAAATTGCGTAACACACAATAAATGCAAAATATATAGCAGAAAAAGTAACAAGTACTTATTTGAAACAGCTCTCCTGTCAGGTCAGTTCTTGAAAGGAAAAATGGCATTGAGGTCTGTGACCGCAGTGTTTTCATGTCCTCTGGGGCGGGCCATGACTGCGTCACAGGCTCGTCGAGCAGCTTTGATAGATCTTATTCAGGTTTCGCGGCTTTAAGAGGTAAATACCCATGCGGTACTGGTTACATTTCATACTTAAAAGGAAACGCATTATTTCGGACATTTACCAGTAAATCTCAAGAATAACGAAGTGGCTTTGGTGAATGACGTTTCAGGAGTTCTGTGTAACACCAAGTGCCACAAGAGTCTACCAAGCTGTAACAAGTAAGTAAATATATATATATATATCAGTGCCTGTATTTGTTGTGTTTTGTGTCATAACCAAAGTGTGATTTTCTGTTTGAAAAACAAAAGTCCTAAATGATTTAATTTGCAATTAACAGAATGCAATTTTTCATCAAAATACTACGTATTTTGAGTACAATATCCTTCAGCACCCCTGTGAGTTGCTTTATACACAAATTTACCAGACTGTTGGTTGTTCTACATAAGTGGATCACAATACTGTTCATTACCATGTTGAATTGCTCAATTGTGCATTACTGTAAGCTTATTAATGATTATTTTGTTAATGGAAAACATGTATGCAGAAATAAATATATTCTTCGACATTAATGATTATTTAGTTAATTGGCAAATTATATGCAGGAATAAATACATTCTTCGGTGATTTGCCTGCATTTACCAATAAGCTTCGGTAAATCATAAGCTTAACCGGTAAATATCAGAAAGGCTATTTATTTCTTCATAATTTCTGACATTTACCACCGTATTTGGTAAATGTTGACATTTACCGGTAAAACTTAAGATTGACCAGATTCTGACTTTTACCATAACATACATATATAATATACATATATATATATATATATATATATATATATATATACACACATACATATATATATATATATATATATATATATATATATATATATATATATATATATATATATATATAATATATATATATAAATTCCTTAAAGCGCTCGTTACCAGCCAAACTGTTCTTCTATGGGTTTGTAATAATAAAAATTAAAAGTTAGAAATGTGGCCAAACCATGTACTGTATCATGTGACAAATAAGTTACAGTAATTCTTAAAAGGGCTGTGGTTACAGAAGAAGCCAAACAAACAAGATGGATATAGTATCCACTAAATAGCTATGAAACTACCAGCCCCCAAAACAAATATTAAAACAAAAAGTGTTCAATTTAAAACTCTGCTTGCAGTGCTATATAAATTCATTGCAGTAACACCATATTTTAAAATAGCCTTTCTTACCCCCTCTAATGCTGCTGCCTCAGTATCACCCTATAAAATCTATTTAAAAAAATAGTTGGCCACTACCCAAATTGTTTAAAATCACAAGGTTTGCAAAAGCAACACTTTTTAAAAATGTTTGCTTGGAGACTGTGGGGATTAAGAGGAATAAAAAGGCAACAAAACTGGCCCTTATTAGCACAGCAACTCGTTCTATACCAAAGACACAGTACACACCTCCGCAAAAAAGTTTCTCCAGGAGCAGTTGTCGCTTAACCCTTTGCGGTCCTATGTCGGACCTGGTCCGACATTGCAATTTTCCCTTTCCGGTCCAATGATTGAGGAGTTTGGTGATAAAACGAGTGATCAGGGGATGATTTATTGGTATGCACTACTATGTAGAGGTATGTGAAAAATACATCGAACAAGGGGTGTGGCGGGGCTGGAGATGCAGTACTGAGTGCCCTGTTGATATGCAGTGCCTTTTAAACCTGTTTTACTGTGAAAAAAAATTCTTTTTGTGAAAATAAATTGGACCTGAGGCGCGCTGAATAAATGGACTGCAAAGGGTTAAGGGTTCTCCAAATACAACAGTTCAAGAGTTTTCATTACGTTTTTCTAATGCCTTAGGTTTAACAAAACCACTGTGGACCTGCTAGAAGCAAATGATGATTACAATTTAAAATGTGCTAACGTACATGGGACAGACTGACTTACGCGGCTGGTTTCACATACCCTCATTGCACAAATCTTTACCCAGCAATAATTGGGGTCTGTGACACCAGCTGTTAAAGTCACCCATAAATCATAGAGTGAAACATTTTCCTGTTTAAATCTGGATTAATATTCTGATGTGAACGTTTAAATAAAAAAAAGTACATGAACTCATCTATTAGGTTATTTTTGCACAGCACAGATTATTCATGGACTAATTCAATTATATGAAAATCCAGTGGTCTACCTTTATTTTTCTATCTCCCTGACAAAAAAGACCTGCTGAGAGATTGAATTTGTCCACGAGTCAAGGAAGAGGCGTTAGCACAGGGAATTATGGGGTTGGCTCTTGTGACAATGATTAGGACAGAGACAGCAGGCAATCCCCATGACTGCAGCACGAATATATTACATCTCACCTCAATTAAACAGGTCACTCAAAGTAATGTGCATTTTGCAACTGAAATACTAAAAGGAGGTTTCATCGGCATTCGTGAGATTTGGACATAATGCCATTAGCCTTAACTCTGCTCTGTCATGCATTTTAATTCTTTCTAAATTATATTTAAAATGAAGGTAAATAAAAGCATTATAAAGGCTGTATTTGTTTAACTTTTTTTAAGTATCTATACTCTGTAAAATATTTAACATGCAACAGTTCTTTCTAAAACAATATTAGCTTTATTTTGAACAGTCTTGGTGTGTAAAATCCCAGTAAGTTTCTCATTAATCAATTTGCCCTGTGGTAGAGTAGAGCGGCATGCAATAACTTCTCTGATATTACAATTCTGATGTCTTTAAAATCAGCCACCTGGGGCTGTTATGCGCATGTACAGTACTGTACACTGTAAAGCCAAACTTTCCAGAAAGCTTAACAAAACAATTATTTTCTTTGATTACATTGTTCCCCAGCACGTCACTTATTTTAAAAACGTCCCCAAGGCTTCTGCGTACTTAATATCAAGATGACATTGCACCCTATGGCAGGGTGAAAGTCCTGCCAGTGCACAGGTGTGGGTGGGTGTATGTGGTGAAATTTGGGTTGGCAGGGAGGGGGTTAAATTCTTCCCTGCAGAATGTGGCTGGAGCTGTAAATTGAATAATGGGTGATTAATTGTTTTTGTTTAAAATAGTTTTGGCCACCGTGCCTGTTTATTTTGTCCATGTGTGGAAAGAATAGCGTCACAGCCCAGGCTGGTGAATGTCAGGAAGGAGAACCAGAGACAGAAGCTGCACATTTAAGCACTATTGTACACATTTAACAACAATAATAAGAAAACAAACAAAACAACGGAAGAAAATAAAACAGGCACGGTGGCCAAAACAAACATTTAAACAAAACAATACACAGTTTACGTATCCTGTGATTTCAGGCTGAGCCACCACTTGCAAGGAAACACGGCTTCACAAAAACTCCCCCTAAAACACCAACAGTACACAGCACAGCAAAAAACCACCTTCATCTCTACCACCAACATTAAGTCTAACTAACAGCCGTGATCACCCTTTTTATACCTGGCGACTGGAGCCCAACAAATCAGCCATTATTCAATTTATGGCTCCAGCCACATTCCCCCTCCCTGCCAACCCAATTTCACCACACAAACACACACACAGGCAGGGCTTGCACCTTGCCACACTCCCATCGAGACAGACTCCCACATTGTTTAGGCATCTCTCTGGATGTGCAGTGGAATCTTCATTCTGTGCAATATAAAAATGATTGCCACAACCATGGCTTTATGCTAGTACTATATCATTTTTTTCTGCCAACAAAGCAGACAAAATGCTACACATAAGAGACTTCTCATAGGGCAGATATAGCGAGTATCTTTAACCTGCTGTCAGACCTGTTATTTCCAATGGGACCAGACTGTTAAATGGTTGCAAATGATATTGCTGTGTGCCTAGAACAGCAGCCCTGTTTGAGATCAACTCTGTAGATCACGATTTTATTCAGGTTTTTAGTATTCCAGTCATAACTACGTCAGAATTCATTCTTTCTTCCTGTAACAGAAAGTACAGAACTGAATCTGTCACTTTAATCAATCTGGTATCCAAGTTTAGGTCAGCAAACAGGGCAGATTTTTAGACTTTTACGTATTCCCAGCATGCTTTTCTAAAGTTTGAGTCTCTGACAAGGTCAGAATGAGACTGCCCCAGCATAATTCACCTGTCTCACTGCCGAATCTCTGGAATGAAAATACTAACTGGCAGGCAAGGCTATGAATACAATTTGCAGGGGGATTCCATTAGTAAACAAATTATACTAAATATATATTACAGCTCAATGCTGATTAATTGCGTTGCTAGATTACTATGCAGTGATATGCATATGAAACATTAAAATTGATGAAATGAGTTTCACAAACCAGAACTGTATTTGAAACAAGCTCTAGGTCTCCAGAAGTTTCTCTAGGTGTGTCATGACTACTGTCTTTCAATAGCCATGTATCAGTAGTCTGCCAACATTGGGCATTAGACAAAGCCTTCAAGTAAATTCAGCTTACTTTCAACACTAACATTCAACCACAGCTTTAAAAATAGGAACAATCATTAACATGAAAAAGTGATTCACCATGACCTACTGTACATGCATGCATATCTAAAAATATAAGTATTACATACAGAAGAAAATATACAAACCAATTAATGAACTTAAATGTAATTTCATTCCTAAAATTGTGTTTAGTGTTTTGACAGAGGCATGTTTTCCTAATAGCCTCGCAGACTAACAGAGATACACGGTTTAATGCCATCTAACATTACAAATGTAGAATTAATCTCAACAACAACAGCAACAGCAACAACAGCAACAACAACCAGTCTTGGTTCAAGATTCAAAGCACATTTGGAAATTTTGTCTGGATAGGAACCTTTTAAATCTGAATTGGACAGCTGTGCGCAAGGGGCCAATGATCTGGTATTGTTACATTAGCAACTAAAGAAACAAGGGAAATTTAAAAAGTACACATTTTATACTGCATGTGGAGAAGATACTACAAACACAGCCCTGCTGTATCCATTTGTGGATTTTTACTATCATGCAATAGGAGGTGTATAGCCACTTTAATGATGCACAAAGGGGATAGACTGCTGAGTAAAACCTGTACAGATGGGCCATTTCAACATTAAAAAAATAAATGCAAAATTAATATAAGGATTGATATACTCTTTATAGACCATTTCAAATTGGCCTGCAGTACAAAAATCAATGTGGACAATGCTAGATCTGCACCAGCCAGATTTAATGCATCTTCTTTCTAAAGCTTCTAAAGGCACTCTCTGCCATGCATAGAGGACCCTACAGGTATGCTTCATGTCCAACTGAAAAAAAAAAAACTCTGAATAATCACAAAATGCAGATTATACTTAGTTTACAGACATGAATGCCAGCAGCTTGTCATACATTTGACACTGGGTTAGTGTGTCGAAAAAAATATATCACATGGTATAAATGACTTAACATTGACCGATCAATAAAACATTAAACCAAAATAAAAGGCAAGACTGAAACTATAAAACATGCACAAATCTACTAAAATAGAATTTATGATGCGCGAGAATGGATGAATTTCATATCACAAACGAGGCAAAAACAGTTCCCTTAACCTCGACCTGTAATTGTCACTTGCCCTTGCATACACCTGAGTGAGTCTTCACAATATAAAGCCTATGGATAATTGTATGGCAAACAGAATTTACCTCACATATTATATTACTTTGAATTGGCTTAAACCAGCAAATAAATTGTTGCATTTTGGATGAAGAAAATCCAAATCAAAGGATTATCTTTCAAATTAGGCAAAGCCTCTCATGACCACAGAAACAATCAGGTTTAATCTGCTTCATTGAAATGCAGTGAAAGGCAACAGCTGCTTGTGTACAATGACATGATACCCTGCTAAAGAAGCCGCTGAGAAATAAAGATTAATTTTACAATTGTCATGGCAATTCTATCTTTAGATTCAAGACACACTGTAGAATGAAAGAACAGATGTTATTGTAAACCCGTACCAAAATCACACATGCTGAATTCAAGATTTGTATTTTTTCTTAGCCTTTATCAAGTCACAGTTCCAGTGGGGCCCTGCTGTCTGTGATGGTTCAGTCAGTCCTAGGATACTGGATTACAGTATTACCAATACTACCTTTAAAATGTACAGCATAATCACCAGCATTAAACCACCTTCTGTTTTCCAGACAACTCAAGTAAACATACTGCACATGGAATTCATGAAAACCTTTTATAGCTTTCTATTTTTAAATTTACAGAACTTGGACATAAAATCATTATGGAGGTCCAGAAAGTACTTGAACCCAGGCTCCCAGCCACCCAATGATCAGCTTTAATAGGGTACTTCATACTGATACATTACTTAACAGGGCAAAACGATGTCATTTTTAGTTTAAACACAAATAGCAAGCAGATTTAGATTTTTGAAAATGAAGTAATGACATGTACTCAATCCAGCTTTGAAAATAACACCCTCTGCGCACATCACTTGTGTTCTGTTCATTTATAACAGTTCTAGATACTAATGTGTGCTTTGAAGTTTAAATATAAGAGATACAGATATAGCTATATTAAAGACTTACGGTTTTTACTGCATCAAAAGAAGCCGGCTTTTTTACTCTCTCGGATTCCTTTTCTTTCTTCTTTTCCTCCTTTTTCTCCTTTTCTTTCTATTGAGATTTAAAACACAGATATAGTATGAAACAAGGATGTGTAGCATCAGTGGTGTAAATGCACCTTCAATTTAAAGATCCCTGCCATTCTGCATCACCAAAAATAATAAAATTGGAACATGCAAGACCAATGCTCCAGTAGGATTCCCCTTGTATTACCTATTTGTTTCAATGCTAAACTCTAAAATTATCCTTAGGCCACGTTCAAATGAAATATTGCCACCAAATGAATAAACTGTGCAATCTGTACAACTAACGTATAACAATGAATAACCCACTCTTGTGGGTGTATAGTATCCCCAAAATACTTCCAACAAAACTTTATTCCTAGTATAATTTTATAAATAAAAACACAAAATCTTAGATATCCAAATTTACAAAAATCATTAGTACTGTATGCAAGTTTACAGCAATTCTGTCAATTTATATTGCCAATGCTTTATACAGTAAATATAACCAATAGCATCACAAAAGTAGCTCAGGTTGCATGAGCACAGAATACTACCTCAACTTAACCAGAGGGAAATGGGTAGCTGTGATATACCAGAATTTAAGAGCAGCACCATCTACATTACACAGAAGTTTGGTCCAGTCCAGGTTTCACTGTGGCTATGAGCTAAATTACTCACACCCAAGATAACAATCCATGGGATTCAAGCTCAGGATGTGACCAATTAAGCACATGGGGAAAATGAATGCCTCCCACCTCAGGAACACAAAGTGGGTACAATATATCAATCATTTTAGAAAAAATGATGCTGCTAATTGAGTAATTATAAAACAAAGCCACACAGGTACTAAAACGATTAGTAGTACATTTCAGAAGACAAATGACCCATCATTATAATCAGCTTGACTGTCAGTTTTATAAAATGTACATGTCAAAATTGGCTTTACATAATGTAGACTATTTAGGAGGGCCAGTGGGGAATTAGATATCAAGTAATAACACTGACATCTGAAATATTTTGTGTACAGTCTACCAGTACCTTTACACAAGAATGATATTCACAATAGCCATAGTCAGTCTCACTACCCCTTATCACCGCACACAGAATAAATATGAAAGCTTGAATCTTACTGAATTCAATTTTACTTTATTTTCAATAAAAAGGTGGCGTTCTTAATGGCAAGAGCCCTAACATTAAACTGCCCAGTAGGGCATAATTGTGTGAATAATTTGCAGAAGATTCATTTTCAGGCAGCAGGCAACACTAACCATGCAAGATGATTTTCACTTGATGTGACTAAAGTGGTCTTACATGACCGGTAATTACATTGACCCCACTAACAGCCATCATCTCATTGTTATTTAGTTAAAAAAGGTGGGGTTTTTTGTAAGAACGCATAGCAAGCGCTCAGCTTTTTGTTTATTTTTTGTCTGATTTATAAATTTATAAACATGGAACACAGCACAAATTCCACACTAGAGTTCAGGTTTTCTTGTACGAAGGATCTGACCCTGTGACCCTCTATCTAGCAGCAAGGATGATCCCTACTGAGAAGACACAAACACATCTTGCTGTCAATTACTACAGGTTCTACACCCTGCCTCTGAAAAACTACTTCTGTATAAAAGAAACCAGTTTTTGCAAGCATGTGCTAGTAGAGTACGTTCAAAGAGGATACCTCCAACTTGTTTTTCTCAGATGCCGCTTGCAAGGAAGGAGAGGATGCTGAGGGCAGAACAGAATCAGAAGATGTCTGTGCAGAGCAAAAAGAAAGAAAGAAAGCTGAAGCAGATACATAGAAATTAATAGGCAAGAAGCAACAAAGCCAAATTCATGTCTTACTATTCTGCCTCTGGGAAATACAAAATCGGCTTTCCACATAAACAATTTTATGGAAAAACAAATTCTCCCTTATGATGCATTAGCAGGAGAAAGGCATTATTCTTATCTGAGCTTTATCAAGGCAGTTTAATGAAGAATGAGCCATAGTTTTCTTTCATAAACACTACTGATGCAAAAATGGCAAACAAAAGCACATTTCTTCTTTTTTTTTGATGATGTGAAGGAAAATCATTCAGCAATGACAGCTTGCTTGAATGAGCTGATGCAAGTCAAAAGTTATTAGGCTATTTTTTCAGAGCCAATCTGAAAATGTACTCTTCAGACTTGTCACTATTTTGCTAAAAGATCCTGATGATGATGATGATGATGATGATGATTATCTGATGGAGATGCACAGTTTATCACCAACACAAAACAGCACTGGAACCACCCAGTAAAAAGAATGACTGGGCAACGGCCAGCCATCTTACCACTTGTCATCAAAATGTTTCAAATCAAACCACTAATCTGCTATTTCATCCACTGATAAAATGAAACTAAAACTTTGCCACAAATACCCTCTACTATAGATTTTCCAAGCAATAAAGCAATCTTTCTGCTTAATGCTGTCAACACTGTCTGGAAGAAAAGTTCAAACACATGGATCCATTATGGCTCAGGTTATTGCAGTGTCAAAGACACCCATTTAGCTGATTTTTTTTATATTCCGTATTTTATTAAATTAGCATGAGCAGAACCTTTTTTTGGATTCATTAGGGACCTATAAAGTAATATTCTTAATAACGCAATATGAAGCATGAGTGAGACAATGAAACTGCTGGTCGATGGGCAGTGACGGCAGATATCCAAATTGGGCTTGCTTTTGTAGTTTATTAATAATCTGAAAACCTAGGGAACACCTCTTTATACAGTTGTACAAATCTTCAAAATGTTTTTTCTACCATACAAAACCTACGTAAATTTTCTTGATGACTCAATGCCAGATGTTTATTTTCTGTGAATATCTTTAGAATCATTTCACTTTTCTACCACTAAATAAATAATCAAAAACACCACGTACAGTTAGTCAAAGCACATGTTTAATCTATAGCTTAATATTGCCCAAGACTACAATTCGGGAATGCACTGCAGAGATCTTGTGCACACTGGGAGACTGACAAGTTGCCATGGACACAGGCAATCAAAATTTGACACTGCAGCTGCACTTAACAAGAAAGAGACAGCTCTGTATCTACAGATAACGTTATATAGCTGTGCACATATTTAAAATGTTTTTAACAAAATAAATAAATCAAATATCTAATGGTGTTCATGTATTGTTATGCATCTAATATCACATGAGCTACTGAATGCATTCTAGCATAGCATAACCCAGCCTTTGTGGTTGCAGAGTATACTTCAGTGTGTTTACTTTTGACCTGGCTTCTTAAAGATCCCCAGTTAAGCGATAATGTGTGTAGTGTATTGTACGAGGAGGTAAACAAACTCTAATAAGGTTGAGGTTCAACTACTACTAGAATTTTTTTTCAATGTTTTCATGATGATGGAACGGTTTTTTGAAGACACTGAAAAAAGACGACTAGTTGAAACACTTGTCATGAAGTTTCTTTTAGTATTTCTAAATTCAGCACTATTGGAGTGTTTAATAGTTATGGACTCATTTGGAATGTTTACCTCCAAGTTTACTGGACTAAAAAACAAAATTATTATATAGTGTGAACGAGCCGGCACTCACGGTCGTTCGTTGCCCCTTTAAAGATGACCCAGCACACAGATTTGAAGTTTTTAATAAACAATAACAAAAACAAAACAAACACTTAGCTCTTCGAGCACCAACTAAACTTATGCAGGTCCCTGACTAGCTCACAGGATGGCTAAGCCCTTTACCTGCCATAACCCAGAAATACACAGAAAAAGAACACACAGTACCTTTTTTCGGTGCAACGACTGATTTCACACACAGTCGAGCTCTTCACACAGCAGCCCAGACCAGACCAGACTGGCTGCTTTCTTTAAATACCCTGCACCTGGCTCTAATTTACAGTGATCGCCAGGTGCAGGGGATAATTAATAATAAAACAATGAACAAATATAAATCAAAACAATAACTAAACAAATACATACTATTTTAATTTTTCTTCGGCAGGATTTTTATTTGCTCAGATATATCATCTAAAGACTTTGATGAAGACTTCTCAATAAAAAGTATAATTTATTAAAGTTCTTCAAAAATAGTTTGAAGCAAGTAGTATACAATAAAAAAAAAAACTGAAGTAAAACCATTCTAAATCATAAAGCCATTTCGTTTCTATTCCTCTGAATAATCCATCTAATACTATGTGTTATTAAAAGAAGATTTACATCCGTAACCTTTCAGAACCCTTCATTTCATGCTTGATATCAGATCCCAAATTGCATCTTCTTGGCAACCATGTCGTTTAGAAAAAAAAAAAAAAAAAGTTTGAAAATACATACTGCTACAAATATTTGCCTCTTGGATAACCCCATGAACATAGGCAGTAGAAATTAAATCGTATGACCTTGAAAAACTGGTCACCTACCTAAATTGTGTTAAGTTTTGATGATTGTTAACAAGAAACTACGTTACAATTGCATTTTAAATGACGCCTTACTTGACCTATTAATGTTGCCTTACTTGACTTAAATTTTATTAACACGCTTGCTATTACAGTATTAACAGATCTAACACCCTTTGTAACCATTTATAGATTTTGCTTTATTGATGGTTAATAAGAGCCTTAAACTGATGTATTACAGAAAACAATATATTGAGCGATGTATCTGTTATATTATTCATTTTAAAATCAGATTATAGCTAGGCGTTTCATGTCAAGATTAAAAAGGTATTGCTACAAGTCTACAGAATGTACAGCACTACACTATTCAGCTATAAATGATGTATGGTGATGTATGTGTGATCTTAAGGTTACTTTGCAGCTCATCTTACTCAATAACTGCAGTCATTTTTATTAAGGACGTTAAATTAAAAAATGAAACCGGACTAGAACCCTGTGCAGCCCTGTGTTGTCTTTTATTGCATCAGCCCTCAACGTACCATTCTCATCCAATCAGACTTGATAGACTTGCGTTCATACACGGATATGAGTCTATGGCTGTCATTTGCTTTATCACTTCTCTGACCTTTGGTTTATTACATTGTTCACCAATTATTGCAAGCTGTTTTTCCAATTTTCTTTTCATTATCTCATCTCAAGCGCTCCCCCCCTCATCTTCCAAGCTGCCAGATGCAGTTTAGACTCCCACAAACAATGACTCTAAACCCAAGGGAGCACTATTTAAACAATGCTCTCAAAGACCAAGTCTGACACCACAAAACACTCACAGAAAAAAAAGAGATACCTTTTAATATATTAAAAAAAAATACTCATAGTGCTTTTAAAAGCAAAAGACCATCAATAGTTCTCATACGTGTTTTTTTTTTTTTTTTAGCTTGAGACATTTGCTCAAGAAAAATGCTTTTTTGGGTTTCCATTCGCTCAGTTTATTTTACTCGAGTAAACCGGACTTTTCACCCGACGTCATGCAAATGAATGGGAAAGGTGGGGGTTGATATGTAAATTAGCTATGCATAAAGTACTTGTGCTGTTTTTGAAGATTACTAGTGACATTTCGTGAAAATGTGGTTTGTATATAAAAAAACAGGAGTACTGTAACTTTTGTTTTTTAGACAGTAGTTAGACTATTTCCCCCCATGATGCCACGTATCATATTAAGGAATGTTTAGGGTTATTAACAGTAATCAACCACCACAAAACACTGTTGCAAAGACGATGAAAACATTGTATTCTACAATCCCCCCCTCCAAATGCCTTTTGTCTGACCACCCCACAAGAAGCCCGCTCTCTCACTATGGTCAGTGCCTTCACAACCACATTAACTGCTCAAATTAAAAGCAGGCTCTTGCATACAGGTGCTTTTTTGTTGCTACCCATTGCACAGCAGAGCAGCTTCTCATTTTGTCCCTAGAAGTCAGAATAAAGAAAACAAACAAATGTGCACAACATATATGTGCCCTTGAGTATAAAAGTGGTCCAAGTCATTTTTGTTACAGTTTTGAGAAAATTAAGGACAAAGTTTAATGACGCTTGAAAAAGCCGAACATTTTATTTTAACATTTGTTTTAATGTCAAAAGGAGCTTTACAATATGGTCTTCAAGGTCTGGTTGTTAAAATGAAAATAATTAAACCAAAATATACATCGTCCACTTTCATTCTAAGCATTTTTTGTTCCCATGTAATATAAAGAAACTTTAAATAAAAAACATATACGGTTCTTCAACGAGTTTGATATTTGAAATACTAAAACAGCAAGCTGTAATAGTGTCCGACATCCACCAGATGGTAAATATGTGAAAGGGATCTCCCTCACAAACAACCTTAACTTTTTTTTTTTTTTTTGGCCAAAATTGTACGTATTTTATTCTTCATCTGAACGATTCAGTTATTTAATTATTGTTTACAGATGTTTCTTTAATAATAAATACAGGCATTTATTTAAATGATCTCTGAGTGTTGCTCAGCTAAGCCCTATGTTTTATTTCTTGACATGTGTATAGACTGTCAACACCTATTAGTGTTTTAATAAAGTTTTAATGTCCAAAAGGAAAGGCTAAATTATTTAATTGATGGTGTTCGTCCTGGAATTAAATGCATGGTTTTTCATTGAGTATTTCAGAAATCAACAGCATTATGATTAATATTTTACAACAAGCCCTACAAATGGGTATTTATCTAAATGAGATTTAAATTTTAATTTGTGGACTTAGAATATTATTTAATTGGCACATTTGTCTTCCTTGTAAGAAAATAATAAAAAAGAAAAGAAACATATGGTTATACTGTAAGCTTTATTATGTTTATTTATTTCTTTGTAGGGATCAGCAAAGACTGTGTATCTTGTATTGTGCAGTACTTTGCACAGCACGCTGCTCCCAGACCAAAGCGCAGAGGTGGGGCACGAAAAGTTGAAGAGTATGAACAGAAAAAGTAGAAGACGGTATTGCATATTTCTTCACTTCAACACAACCAAGTCAGCTACTCACTATGCAGTGTTTTTTGCTACAGATTCAACCTTGACTTTGGTCACCCCAGCCTGACAGAGGAAGAAAAGCGTACAGGGGCAGCAAACTTCATTCTGCACAGACGAAAAGCCAGAGTGTTTTATGACCTCCTCAATGTGCTCACTGTTTGTTACTAAGTATCTGAAATAAAAAATATAAATTTACCAAAAACAATGAAAATGGACATGTAGCGTTTTGGTATGAAACTTCACTTGTTTTACACTACCACAAATGAATGCATTTTGTCTATTAATCTTGAAGATTACGAAATCTTTGGTAAATAATTCTCTGCTCATCCCCACCAACTTTTCCAGCACAGTTCCGCCTAAATGCATCATCAGCTGTGGTTACCTCTTTTGCAGGAATTTCCTTTCCTTTGTTGTTTAGTAGGCTTGCCCTGAATTGGGCTTGAACTTTGACTGATTTACTTTCCAGTTAGCTACATTTCTTGTACACTTTTTTCCCCCCTTCCTTACTATAATTTCCTCAATTGTCTCACTTTCTCCAAAATGTAACTCACCAGCTAAAAAAGCATCTTCTTCCCCTTCAACATATTTATTATTCTCATCCTATGCTACTGATTTGGAACAAGTACCTTGACTGGGTTCAGGCCATCTGTATCATTGATATGACCAGAGGTTAAATCAATCATAGTGGCGCATACTGGACAGTAATGACTGTACCTCACAAATATATGTGGGACTCTGGGAAATTCAATGCTCCCTACATCATTTTTTTTCTTTTGATAATCAATTAATTCTAAATATTTTTTCCCCTTGATCTTTGATGGAACTGTAATAAAAGTGAACCTCCCACCAATATCCAAAACAAGTAGACAGGAACAATAAATAAATAATCAAATCACTTACGGTGGTCCCATTTAAGCCATTTTTATCATAGTACTTCTTCTTTTCATATTTATCCCTGATGAAAAATTCCACTGCTCTGAGGACAATCCAAATTAAGGAAAACAGAATGAAGACAATTTGAACCACCATCATCAAAAAAGTACCAGAATTAACGAGCATCGCTCACCTCACTTTACAACAGGTTATTCTGTTAGCTAGTTATTACATTAAAACCACTAACCTGGAAAACAAATTACTGGACTCTTTTACAAGCAGGTCAACCAAAGCACATGCAGCTGAACTTGTGACAATGGTAAATGTGTAGAATTGTTTCTGTCTATAAAACTCAGACAGTCAAGAAAACACATTAGATATCTCCATTTAAAGGAACCACCTGGCAATTACTATGAACACTAAGCAAATAAAAGTTTAAACAAATCTTTCAAGGTTTTTTTTTTTTTTTTACTTTATCAGCACTGTTATCACTGTGTCCAGCTTGCCATATGCAATGTCTGTGTCTGTGGATAATTATTATTTGAAGATGGAAAAATTAATATGTAAACTACATAGAAATAAAATGGGAAAAATGGAACTGGAACCTCTCTCAGAAAGAATAGGAGATCACAGATCAAGTCTTTATTTCCCAAGCTACCTGCACAACAGAAGCCAATTAAATCCCAGATTCTTAAACATTATTGATGAAACTTTGATCACATACATCTGATCAACTAATAAAACATTTCTAATTGCAGGTGGGAGGAAATGGTGGTTGGGGGAGACACATTAAGAAACAACTCCTCCAGCAATAATATTTAATAAAAGACCAGGCAGCTCAGGGGGAGAAGGGGCACAGTCATGGTTATGAAATGCAGCACAGCAACTCTGTCCCAAAGCTACAAATGGAAGTAAATAATTACTGTTTGCACAAATTGGAGGAAAGGCGTATTCTGTAAGAGCAGATCATGCAATTTGTGTTAATGTATAACTCGAGCAAAATAAATTCATGTTAGAGCCACCCAAATCTCTTAAAAGCTCATTTCCTTTGGGGTTTGGAATAGAGAAATTTCTAAAACAGCACAATGAATATTTTAAAAAAGTAATAGATAAATTGGTATGTCACACACACACACACACACACCATACCTGCCCATGGCTAAAGGAAAATCATGTGAAGAAAAAGTAAAGCACCATGACCTACATCCACTATATGTATATTAAATGTGACACACATACAGGAATCTCACTATATCCCCAGGCACCAGTTGGACTAAAGGGATCGGATACTGGATCCAGGCTCAGTTTCTGCTAAAATGTGTATCCTGCTTTAATTACTTTGACAATTAAAATACATGATTGTATTATTATAGATATAATTTGTTTTTCTCCCTTAGCATTAATTATATATATGTGTCCATAAAATGTGCAAATTTTTATTTTTTTTTATTTTATTTTTTTTTAAATGGCAAAACTGTTCTGTCACTGTGCTGTAGCTACTACCCACTAGAGACTTTAAAAATTAGTGGAAGACCACAACTGTAATTCCACAGCGCAGACCAGCATCAACCCTATTTAATATTCACATTTTGGTAATTAAATCAGGTTTTCATAGCATAGATTGAAACAAAAGCTCTTTGGAAAAATGTACATCCAGTTACTTAAACCAATTCAACAAAATTCTTTAAAAAATATGTTTTAAAAAAAAAAAAGTTCTCAGATATCCAACAGCATAGTTTGATGCAAAAGCAAGGCTATTGAAAAGAGCTGGTCTGCATACCAATTAACTACTAAAAAGAAACTGTTTTAAGCATACATTTGGAGATAACTAACATCTTCCTTGAAAAACCTGACTATAAAAAGTGGACACACTATTGAATTGGATGAGGGAGCTACTTCAAAAGAGCTTGTATGAAAAAAATAAAACAGTTAGTGTACACTATATGAAACACAAACCACACTAGAAATGTCTCCACATTTCACTACAGCACACATTTGCAGATACATTTAGCTCTTCTGTTTTATTACAGCACTGGCTTCTATTAAAATAAAAAGAGCAAAGGATACTGGTCTGTTTGTGGTCTTCTGAAGTTATCTGGAAGATTGGCTTCGTACAGCTTTCTTGCCTTGGTGTTTCCCATGTCCTGAACGCTCTGTGAATGTAAGTTAGAAAACATGATTAAAATAAATAAATACATAAATAAATACATACATTAGTTTAGTAAAATAATGTTCTTTTCACAGGGACTACTGTTTATTATGGGTGTCACGTTTAAATGTGCCCGCACTTCAGGGAGTACAAAAGCTTCATGTTTTGCCCATTTCTAAATGTTTAATTCAAAAACAGGTACACCACTAAATCAATGTACTATGTCATTCTTCATGAACAGCTTATTTTAGTACATCCTGTATTGCTTCCTGAATAGGAAACATCGTTTTGGCAACGTACAATTGAATTGAATTTTAGTTTACATTGCATGAGTTGATCCCTAGGTTGTGCTTCTATAGGAATTTGGCATAATCAATCAAAGTGGAAACTACTTTAGTGTAAATGCTTACAAATATTTGTAAACGTGGACACCCCACTCAAACCCAGAGAGGCATGCAAAAGTACTAATTGAGAATGTTCAAATAAGAAAAGTAAAATTAAAAAGAAAAAAAAAATGATTTGTTACACTTGACTAATCTGTTCATTTTCTTTGTTATGGCCCTTTGAACAAGGATACATTCTAACAAATTCACAAACAGCATACATAGGGTTTCAGGCACAATGGACAGTCCTTTCTTTAGGTGTAGAGGTTCTCAAACATTGTTTGTTTGTGAGGGCGACACCCTTCTTTGAAACCAATTCTGAATAGGGATCCCCCAACTAAAAACTGAGGAAAAGGCAATTTGCAAACAAAGATACACTGTACTGTACACACACTGCAGTGTACAGGAACATGGTCTGTAACCCTTTTCTCACCACGACAGTCAAACACCACTTCTCAAAATTCAAGCAGATGTTTTTTGAACAGTGCATCAATACCCTTGCAGCAAACCATTAGGATGCTAATGGTGACTGTTTATAAATCATCCAAGAAGTAACAAAATACATTTCTTCAACGCCTTGACTGGTAATTTTATATACAATTATATGATCTTTTTGGAAAGATTTGCTCCAAAAAGATCCTTTCAGTAAGGAGAATTAAATCTCAAAACTTAATTAAGAGCTGCATTCCAGTTCTAAAATCCATCTGGAGATTTCTAACAAGTACAGTACCTCTTCACGTAGGAAATAGAAAGAAACAGCTTTGGAATGTGTCTTCTGAACCATTTGCAATAAAAGCAAAATACCAGTTTTCTAAACAAGCATTTATCACCCAACAGAGAGGGGTGGGGGTGGTGGCAATAGCAAATCAGATGCTTCATTTTAACATTGTACAAAATCCATGAACAGTACTTGATTAGTCTTCACATTAATTACTGGCTCCAATTCTGATTCTAAATTGAGCCAGAAGTATGACAAAACGTATGCATACTAAACAATGAATCTCCACTATTCAGTGCCAACAACAACAACAACAACAAATTGATACCAATACATTTCTATAGAACAGAAAGGTTCTGGGCCAGATGTCTGAATTGTTGGAGCTACGGTAATAGGGTTTGCTTGACATTTCTCCTCATTAGGGTACTCAGCACTAAAACACATTCATGAACCGGGAGAGACTGGTTTTGAATACTGATAAGGTTTGTTTTTAATTATAAAAATAAATAAATAAATTCCTCTTTTGCAGGAAAATGCATCTGCCAATTTCGATGTACAATGTACAAATTCAGTTTGTTCAATGCCCTTATACTGTATATTGTTCTATTTTTATCTTAACTTTTACTTGAGAAACCCAACACTAACCCATTACTGTAGAAAGTCTACAAGTAGACATTTAATAATAACACATTCACCTCAAATACTACACAAAGCACAGTAATTGCACTTTATAACTACAGCTGTACTGTGGTGCTCTTTTACCAATACTAGCATGTATTTCTAACATTCCATTCAATATTTATGGAACATTCTTGGACAAATGTCAGTCCTTTTGCAGTACATCACTGAAAAAGCCACCAGGTCTTAATGATAAAAAAATAAATACATTTGGGGGTCTGTGGCAGTCTGGCTCGCAGTGGTGATGTGGATGACGTCACGGACCAGGAAGTAACTCAAACCAAACAGTGGATGGGCGGTTGAAGCTGAGTGCTGGTGCACTCAGCGTATTTAATAAACAAAACAAAAACAAAAGATTTAACAAAACACCAAACAAAAGGGCACGAGGGCCGAACGAATAAACAAACAAGTAAGTTTCGTGCTGGATACTCCAGCACGTTTTAGCAATTGTTTTCTTCCTCTCTCTCTCCCGTTCTCCACTCTCGAACACTCCACACCCCGAGTGCATAGTGCTGCTGGTTTATATACTCTGGCCGAGGGATTTAACTAGTTGGTAATTATCTTATTATCCCCCGGCCAGAGTCTGCACGCGTTTGGTAAGGATGCATGACTGTCAGCTAGTTAAATAATCAGTAGCTGATCAGCCATGCATCCTCACGAGGTTTTTAAATATAACAATAAAAGACGCGGCGCTTTTACCCGCGCCGCAAACAAAAATACAAATAATAATAAATAGGGGCGGGACACTCCGCCACACATGCCCCCCCTTGTGCGCAGCACACATGGCCTTTTCGGCCACCTCCCCCCTTAGTCCCCAAAGTCCCGGTTAGCAGTCCCGGCGCAGGAACAGGGGCAGCAGCGGACCAAAGGTGGCGGCCACGGTGGGATGTCCTCCTCCCACCCAAACAGCCGTAGCGTTCCAATGGCCCGCGCACCGGCCGGCTCCTCTGGCCAAAAAAATTTTGGGGGTGGTCTCCAGACCTGCCCCCCCTTCTTCATGGCCGGCCACCCTTTCTCCTGCAGCGAAATTGCTGCGGGGGAAGCTGGTCTCCTGACCTCCCCCCCCTTCTTCATGGCTGGCAGCTGCCCTTCATGGGGCTCCAGCCACAGTATTTCCTGCCGCGAAAGTGCGGCTGGGGGAGCTGGTCTCCTGACCTCCCCCCTCCTCTTCACGGCCAGCAGTTCCCCTCCGTGGGGCTCTGACCACATGATCTCCGGCCGCGAAAGTGCGGCTGGGGGAGCTGGTCTCCTGACCTTCCCCTTCCTCTTCATGGCCAGCAGTTCCCCTCCGTGGGGCTCTGACCACCCCAACTCCTGCCGCGAAAGTGCGGCTGGGGGAGCTGGTCTCCTGACCTCCCCCCTCCTCTTCACGGCCAGCAGTTCCCCTCCGTGGGGCTCTGACCACAGTGTAGTGACCCCAGGCGAAGCAGGATCCCTGGCGACCCCAGGCGACGGCAGCACCAGCGGACCCTCGGAAGGCGACGGCAGCAGCAGCGGACCTTCGGAAGGCGACGGCAGCAGCAGCGGACCCTCGGAAGGCGACGGCAGCAGCAGCGGACCCTCGGAAGGCGACGGCAGCAGCAGCGGACCCTCGGAAGGCGACGGCAGCAGCAGCGGACCCTCGGAAGGCGACGGCAGCCGCAGCGGACCCTCGGAAGGCGAACTCGGGAGGGGAGCCCCTGGCCATGGAGGCGGCAGCGGGAGCTCCACTTCTCCCTCGTACCCTGTGTCCTGTAGAGAACAAAAGGCAGCCCCAGGCGATGCAGAACAGCCATCCCCAGGCAATGGCGATGGTGGGAGGGGAAAGCAGTCCTCCCACAGCGGCTGAGACGGAACCAGCAGGTATTCACCCTCTGCTGGTGGAGCTGGGAGTGGCAAGCAGTCCTCCCACGGCGGCTGAGGCGGAACCAGCAGGTATTCATCCTCTGCTGGTGGAGGTGGGAGGGGCAAGCAGTCCTCCCACGACGGTTGAGGCAGAACCAGCAGGCATTCATCCTCTGCTGGTGGAGGTGGGAGGGGCAAGCAGTCCTCCCACGACGGTGGAGGCGGAACCAGCAGGCATTCACCCTCTGCTGGTGGAGGTGGGAGGGGCAAGCAGTCCTCCCACGACGGTGGATGTGGAACCAGCAGGCATTCACCCTCTGCTGGTGGAGGTGGCGGAGGCAGAGGCAGCTCTTGCTGCTCTGCTCCTGGTGATGGTGGAGACAGAAGCAGCTCCTGCTGCCCTGCTCCTGGTGGTGGTGGAGACAGAGGCAGCTCCTGCTGCTCTGCTCCTGGTGGTGGTGGAGGCAGAGGCGATGGGGCGGATGCTGGCCACTCAGAGGGAGGCTGTGGCGGTTCTGGCTCCCTCTGCTGTGGCGGCTGGGCTGGTGTGTGCCGTGCTCCCTTCAGCAGCATAAATAGAGGCTGCTGGGGAACATCAGCATCCTGCCCTTCTCCCCCCCAGAAAAATTCAGGGGGTTGAGCCTGTAACTCCTCCCCTTCTGGCTCTTGGGACTGCAGCTTGGGTCCTAAGGCTGTGGAAGCGCAGACTTCCACCTCTTGGGCTATGGACGCACCGACTCCCCCCTCTTTGGGCTGTGGACGCACCGACTCCTCCCTCTTGGGCTGTGGACGCACCGACTCCTCCCTCTTGGGCTGTGGACGCACCGACTCCCCCCTCTTGGGCGTAGGACGTTCGGGCTCCTCCCACTCGGGCGTAGGACGTTCGGGCTCCTCCCACTCGGGCGTAGGACGTTCGGGCTCCTCCCACTCGGGCGTAGGACGTTCGGGCTCCTCCCACTCGGGCGTAGGACGTTCGGGCTCCTCCCACTCGGGCGTAGGACGTTCGGGCTCCTCCCCAGGCTGTGGAGGCGAAACCAGCAGGCATTCTCCCTCTGCTGGTGGAGACGGTAGCGATGGCTCCTCTCCCTCTGATGCTGGAGACGGCAGCGATGGCTCCTCTCCCTCTGATGCTGGAGATGGCAGCGATGGCTCCTCTCCCTCTGATGCTGGAGACGGTAGCGATGGCTCCTCTCCCTCTGATGCTGGAGACGGTAGCGATGGCTCCTCTCCCTCTGGCGCTGGAGACGGCAGCGATGGCTCCTCTCCCTCTGGCGCTGGAGACGGCAGCGATGGCTCCTCTCCCTCTGGCGCTGGAGACGGCAGCGATGGCTCCTCTCCCTCTGGCGCTGGAGACGGCAGCGATGGCTCCTCTCCCTCTGGCGCTGGAGACGGCAGCGATGGCTCCTCTCCCTCTGGCGCTGGAGACGGCAGCGATGGCTCCTCTCCCTCTGGCGCTGGAGATGGCAGCAGCAGGGTCTCTCCCATATCCGCAGCCAGGTAGTTGAACACCATGGCTGCGATGTCTGGGAGGGAAGCTGGGTGGTGTTGCTGTTCCCAGGCCTCCCAGCGCTCCCCATCTCTTGCCCACAGGAGGTTGATCACTGCAGGGAGGGCTTCCTCATAATCCCTCCCCGGCTCCACCAGCCAGTCCCAGACTCCCTCAGAGGAGAGTGCATTCGTCCTCTTTGGAGGATGCAGGTCCTCCCTCACTGGACGCTCTGGCTCCTCTTTCTCCTGCCATGGAGGGGGTTGGTCTGGTGCCACGTGCCCAACCTCACCAACCGCGAAGCACCACTCCTCACCCTTCAGGCAGGTGAGGCAGATATCCAGTGTGGCAAGGTAAGGCTGATGTTGCTGCGCCTCCTGCTGCTGTTGTTGCTGCTGCTGCTGCTTTCTCCTCCGGCTACTTTTCCCCATTTTTAATTTGAAAAAAAAACGAACAAACAAAAAAAACCGCACTTTTCAATCCTGGTCCGGCTGTTGGAGGCGTTGTTTGTCCCACGCAGGACACCATATGTGGCAGTCTGGCTCGCAGTGGTGATGTGGATGACGTCACGGACCAGGAAGTAACTCAAACCAAACAGTGGATGGGCGGTTGAAGCTGAGTGCTGGTGCACTCAGCGTATTTAATAAACAAAACAAAAACAAAAGATTTAACAAAACACCAAACAAAAGGGCACGAGGGCCGAACGAATAAACAAACAAGTAAGTTTCGTGCTGGATACTCCAGCACGTTTTAGCAATTGTTTTCTTCCTCTCTCTCTCCCGTTCTCCACTCTCGAACACTCCACACCCCGAGTGCATAGTGCTGCTGGTTTATATACTCTGGCCGAGGGATTTAACTAGTTGGTAATTATCTTATTATCCCCCGGCCAGAGTCTGCACGCGTTTGGTAAGGATGCATGACTGTCAGCTAGTTAAATAATCAGTAGCTGATCAGCCATGCATCCTCACGAGGTTTTTAAATATAACAATAAAAGACGCGGCGCTTTTACCCGCGCCGCAAACAAAAATACAAATAATAATAAATAGGGGCGGGACACTCCGCCACAGGGTCCCAAGAAAGGGTATACAAGAGACTTAATTGCAGGAAGCACAACTACAGAATACCAAAACACTTGTTCAATAACATCCACAAATTGGATTGCCAAGCGTGCATGATTTGCAACAATGTCCCTTTACCTCAATATCTTTAATATTCCCAAGCACAGAGGCGTCAGATCAAAACAATGAATTTAGGGAAGTTATGTTTTAAACACTTGTTACAGAGTCAAACATCAATTGATGGCATGCTAAACAAACTACCTAGTTGTTTACTGTACTGCTTTTTATCCACAGGGCACAGTTTGAACATCTGGAAAATGTCACCATGTACCCAGAAGTACCGCACTTTAGGTAGGCTCCAAGGTAAACTCATTAATGTCCCCCAGATCTTCAGACTCAAGTGCACTAACAAACATTTCAATGTAACAGTGGTTTGATCTCTAAATTCCAAACAGAAATGATGTAAACACACACACACACACACAAAAAAAGTGTTCAAAACACACTTTACAATGAATAATTAGCACTCAAGAATTAATTGGCCATAACAACATCAATTAGCACTCAAAATGATGCAAGTCATTCTATAAAATCGAAGGTCAATCCACCGAAACCGAATTAATTGCTGGAGAAAGTATTTCCTGAAACACTGCAGTCTTCTAGGATTTAAACACATTTGATAAAACCAGGTTTAAGGATGGACTCTGGAACTGGATGAGAAATTCAACAGATGTAAATGTGTCTTTTCAAACAGTAATCTTTTGGAATAAATTAAATATTAAAAAAAGTGATTTCTTGAACTGAAGGCATTACTGTATTGATCGTCGTCACTTTATGTTATTTAAATTTGTTTTACCTGTATTTGTTCTTGTGTCCACTGGTCCAGATTCACTGACTTGACCCGGGATATGTGAACGCCAAGATTTCGATGGATTCCAGCACATCGAATACAAATAAAAACACCAAGATTCCAGGATGCCCATCTTGGACCTGTACACACACACACAAATAAATTAAAAGAATACAGTCAGAGAAGTCATTTTGTAGCCAAGGCTTAAGGAGGCAGTTAATATTCTCTGCAAAAGCAATGGCGATTTGGATTGGAAACAGGCCTGACAGCTAGTGTTAGGAAAGTGGCTTCTTATGATGCTAATGGTGACTGTTTATAAATTATCCAAAAAGTAACAAAATACATTTCTTCAACGCCTTGACTGGTAATTTTATATACAATTATATGATCTTTTTGGAAAGATTTGCTCCAAAAAGATCCTTTCAGTAAGGAGAATTAAATCTCAAAACTTAATTAAGAGCTGCATTCCAGTTCTAAAATCCATCTGGAGGTTTCTAACAAGTACAGTACCTCTTCATGTAGGAAATGGAAAGAAACAGCTTTGGAATGTGTCTTCTGAACCATTTGCAATAAAAGCAAATACCAGTTTTCTAAACAAGCATTTATCACCCAACAGAGAGGGGTGGGGGGTGGTGGCAATAGCAAATCAGATGCTTCATTTTAACATTGTACAAAATCCATGAACAGTACTTGATTAGTCTTCACATTATTTGCTGGCTCCAACTCTGATTCTAAATTGAGCCAGAAGTATGACAAAACGTATGCATACTAAACAATGAATCTCCACTATTCAGTGCCAACAATAACAACAACAAATTGATACCAATAC
This sequence comes from Acipenser ruthenus, assembly GCF_902713425.1. NCBI lineage: Eukaryota > Metazoa > Chordata > Actinopteri > Acipenseriformes > Acipenseridae > Acipenser > Acipenser ruthenus. The sequence continues at coordinate 10,628,316 of NC_081194.1, forward strand.
ATTTCTATAGAACAGAAAGGTTCTGGGCCAGATGTCTGAATTTATCCTCATTAGGGTACTCGGCACTAAAACACATTTATGAAACAGGATAATCCTGATAAGGTTTGTTTTTAATTATAAAAATAAATCCCTTCCTCTTTTGCAGGAAAATGCATCTGCCAATTTCGATGTACAATAATTCAGTTTGTTCAATGCCCTTATACTGTATATTGTTCTATTTTTATCTTAACTTTTACTTGAGAAACCCAACACTAACCCATTACTGTAGAAAGTCTACAAGTAGACATTTCATAATAACACATTCCACCTCAAATACTACACAAAGCACAGTAATTGCACTTTATAGCTACAGCTGTACTGTGGTGCTCTTTTACCAATACTGGCATGTATTTCTAACATTCCATTCAATATTTATGGAACATTCTTGGACAAATGTCAGTCCTTTTGCAGTACATCACTGAAAAAGCCACCAGGTCTTAATGATAAAAAATAAATACATTTGGGGGTCCCATGAAAGGGTATTCAAGAGACTTAATTGCAGGAAGCACAACTACAGAATACCAAAACACTTGTACAATAACACCCACAAATTGGATTGCCAAGCATGCATGATGTGCAACAATGTCCCTTTACCTCAATATCTTTAATATTCCCAAGCACAGAGGCGTCAGATCAAAACAATGAATTTAGGGAAGTTATGTTTTAAACACTTGTTACAGAGTCAAACATCAATTGATGGCATGCCAAACAAACTACCTAGTTGTTTACTGTACTGCTTTTTATCCACAGGGCATAGTTTGAACATCTGGAAAATGTCACCATGTACACAGAAGTACCGCACTTTAGGTAGGCTCCAAGGTCAGTAATAAACCAGCCGGCTTTCAACATCTGTCAGTATTCATTCTTCAGATCAGTCATAATATTAAATAACAAAAGACAACATATATAAATTATTGTCATATGAAATGTGTAGCATTAATCCTGACCATCCATGAAGGCTAGCTGTGGTTTACATGGCAACGCCTTGACAGAGAAGGGACCTTCTATTGTATTATTTTTCTCTTTACATTTGCGCAGTCATGTGAATGACTTGACTAATAACCCTCCAACTTCCCCAGCACATCTATTTTATCCGGATCAGGCTTTCCAAGGCAGCGTTGTAGGTCTAAATCAAGATTTACTTCCTGTCGCCTGGACATCAAGCCAGCTGGAATCGCAGGAGTCTCTTTGTGCTCTTTTAGCTCTTCTTGAAAGATAGCCCATATCACTTTGGCAATGTCATCCAACAGCAACAAGAGAGCATTTGTCAGAATTAACAATAACCTTATTCTCCATCTGACCATTCAGCTACAGAACACATGAACTGGAGCACAACAGTGTTTTTTTAGTTTTTTTTTTAATAACTCAGCATTCAACTTTCTTTTCTTTTTTTTCTCTAAACCCTGTGAAAGAGGTTCAGCTTTTACGACTAACAGTTCCGATTCCAAGACTTAAGAGACCCTTTTAAAAGCAGACTATTTTTTCAATATACTGTAAGCTTAAGTTACAGAATCCATATGCCTATATTTTAAAATGTATTTAACAAAAACAACAAACCCTTTACAGCACAACACATAAATACAGACATGCCCGTTATATACTTTGTAACTGTGCTATGCAGAGCTATACAGTTGTGTTGAAGTTGTTAATGGATGTTGGTACGAGTGTATTGTATTGTCACAACCCGATTCTGCTCCACTGATTCAGCATGCAATCTGAGGACACTCATCAAAATGACACAAGTTTATCAAGAGAGGGTTTTCTTCTTGTAAAATGTTTAAATAAAATATTTATCCACATCAAAAGTCCATCCCTTGTCTAAGAACTACTGACCATTTCACATCTATCTTACAGGAGGGTTCTTTCAACAACAAAGGATGTCCGTTTTTGTGAATACGTACAGTACATATAACGCATTAACCTAATATTCCACCTACAATGGCAACCCATCAGATTAATATTAATCACGGCTGTTAGATATCTATGCAGTGTTTCACCATATTTAGTTAAATTCTTTATTAGCTCAGGTAGGAGTTACTATTGTGTAAAAGGTAGGCCTCTGTGACCTACTGTACATGTAAAGCATAGATAATTAAAATAGGAATTTTGTATTTTTAATGGGGGTTAAAACTTGGGCACTAAAGTCCATCTCTTGCTTTTGCTAATTTGTGGAAATAAAAGAAGAAAAAAAAAATTATGCACACACCTCAAAGCAATGCACCATGAGAGAAATGAGACAGATGTATAAATCTGTACATGAGACAGAACATGGATTAGATTGCCAGTACAGTGCCAGGGAAAAGCTAGCAGACTGCATGCAAGATATTTAGGCTTCTGTTTTTCGGTGTTTATTATTTTCATTTTTCGGTGTTTACTTTGAGCTATTTGACTTTTATGTAGATAACCCAAAATGTATGTCACAATATGTATAGTAACTGGACAGTGCTTGCACACTTGTACCTTCTTTCCTATGCTGTCTTCTACTACAAAATCCTTATGGTCACAGGCACATTCTTCTGGGTTTTTACGTGTCTAGGCATTTTTGCAATTTGCAATTCTGTTTAAATCCCATAAGTGTGTACTGTAAATCCTCCCTATCTAACTGTAATACAGCTTTAAATACTGCAAGCAAGTACAGTCCTCCGTTTGTAATTGTAATCTCGTTTTAAATCTTCCAAGCGTGTGCAATCCTCTCCGCCTGCGAAGCCTCCGATACAAATGTAGGAATTTGCTGCCACTCAGTAGTTGGGGTGGGTTTAATGTATTCAGAATGAATCAATGCTAGGTACAGTCAGGAAGGAGGGACATTGCCTAACTGCTTTGAGAATTTTTACTGGGAAAGGGGTGAAGTCAGTGTGAATTGAGTAACCGTTTCTAGTGTTTTTCCAGTGTTTATTGGCTATGCACCAATTTCATTATATTACATACATGCATACAGTGTTCACCCTTTATAATGCTACAGTGGGGAGCCATATTACAAGACCGTGCAATTTGTGTTCCGCCTTATAACGAGTATAAAAGGGCTACTGTAATGGCATTATGGAGCAAATGGGAGCCACGACCCTATGTTATAACCGATTCCGCACTATAATGAGGTGCGTTATAACGGGTGAGCACTGTGTATATATATATATATATATATATATATATATATATATATATATATATATATATATATATATATATATATATATGTGTGTGTGTGTGTGTATATATATATATATATATATATATATATATATATATATATATAAAAAGTATCTAGGGTGTTTTATCGGTTCAAACCAAAAATCAGAAGCCCTAGATACATTTTAACTAGATTTGTAAAAATAGAATTATGAAAACAAGCCACATAAATCAAAAAGACATAACACAAACAGAGGAAATATAGTATAATCCTGAGTAAGTGATTATGTGTTAAAAATGTACAGTAAGAATTTATGAAGGTTTAAATTATTAACCAAGTTGCTTAATGACATGCAGTATCATATCAGGATTGTTCTCAGAAGTGCAAATTGGGGTATATACAGTAATGTGATGCAAACCTGGTGTCGACCTTGTTTCCACAGGCTTTACCACTGCAACCATATGTCAGCTGGGCACTGTTTAATACCATCATATTCAAGGAAGGAGCTGAAGCCATGAAATTGTTGTCTGCTGGGTATACAGCTGTTCTGCAGTAAAGCCAAATGGATTCAATGAGAACTAGCTGCTTTCCTGCAGGCACTGTTTTTAGGATACTTATATTCACAGCATATTTTGTTTTGTTTTTCAAACACTTAAAACAATATAAATAAGATATCTGGGAGTTAATATCATACACTCTGATGTGGGACAGTTTATGATGGCAAATAGACACTTCAAGAGGAGTACTGTGAAATTACCACACAGCTTGTTCCGACACCATGATTCTACAGTATCTGAGTTTGTACCAAGTTTCTGGTGGTTTTGTAAAAATGTATTTGTTGAGTCATTGTGGTAACATACAGTACAACTGACATATGGCCAAATGGAGATTGTATGACTGGTAATTTATTATTATTAGTAATTATTATTATTTATTTCTTAGCAGACGCCCTTATCCAGGGCAACTTACAAGATATCACATTATTTTTAGATACAATACCCATTTATACAGTTGGGTTTTTACTGGAGCAATCTAGGTAAAGTACCTTGCTCAAGGGTACAGCAGCAGTGTCCCCCACCTGGGATTGAACCCACGACTCTCCGGTCAAGAGTCCAGAGCCCTAACCACGACTCCACACTGCTGCCCTTTTAATAATAAAAAAAAGGTTTTGTAACCAAAAACACTACATTTTGAAATGGAATGTTGCTGGACTTGCGCGCCAATAAACATTTTGTACTGTAGAACTAATACAAATAAAACCAAGAGAGGATATTAAGGTTCATTCCTATATCTAATTTTACTTGATTCGTAACCACCAATGCCCTCAGTATACAATGAGTCATAAAGCAGACTTTACCATAAAACCACTTGAACAGCAGGATACAGAATCTGTCAGTTTTATGGGGTCAATCAAGTCTATACAACTGAGGCCGTATTAACACAATTTTATTTTATTTTTTTACACTTCTGCCGATACAAGCATGAACGCCTACTGCTCGAAGTCTGATGATCCAATAATAAAACCTAACCCATGTGAAATTACACATACTTTACCGTATCAGTACTGTGAAGCCAATTATAAAGAAAACAATTAGTATTCATGACCACTGAAGAGGCTGCATTCATATTCTACCACAAGGTTAAAAATTAGAAAATGATTAGCAGCAGCAATCAGACAAAGCTACAAAAGACCAGCCAACTGCCTCATTAATCTGCACCAGAAGAAACAGATTTGAAGGCAGCCACCAATTCATTATTTAATTTTTTAAATATTGAAATACTGCCTCTTGCAAGACAGAAGAAGAAATGCTAAATGGTGAGCTTGTGCCAACAGAATGACTAAATTTTAAGAAATGCAGGGAGAATTTGTCTTTTGACAACTGACACATGGAGATTTGGATTTGTTTTTAATAATGTCGGACATCAGCGCCCCTCCAGAAAAAGTACTTTTAAAATGGAAAGCAAGAAATTACAACCAAAATCATGTTTTGGTATTGAGACACAATCCAAATATGATAAATATGCTTCAGAAAATAGACAAATTCTAAATAAAAAAAAATTGTGGGTAGCAGAATAACTATAATAAATAAATTCCATCTTTCAGATTACAACGTCTCAATTAATGAAGTCTGTTTCTAAAACACACTCCTCATCCTAGCTTCTTGGTCACCATTATAAAAAGAGTGTAATTTAGTTGTCTGAATTCCATGTATGCATGGTTCATCACTGTGGCAATCTGCAGTATCTGGCCAGTGGGATATTAGTAATGCCAAGAGAAGTTCTAGCTTTATTATGCAACAGCAGGAAACTAGCATGTTGGCTTTTATTGTCCTCTGCTTCATTTCTTGCTGAATGAAACAAGAAAGGACTGTATTTCCCCAAATTGTTAAAGTTCACTGGCAACATATACTGCATAGCATCTTGTGACTAAAGGAGGTGCAGAGTTTGAGCGATTTATTGTTTAAAGAAACAGTTAAGAAAACACTTTCTTTTATAAAAAAAAAAAAAAAAAAAATGTTTTTCAAGAGTTTCTGTTTTGATTAAAAACTCTGAAACAGTATATGAACCTCCTCTGGTAACTTTATATAGAGCCTTCTCAATTGGGAATGCCATTTCCAATTTTAATAGAGAATATGTTCATGGAGTAGTGTAGTTATTTCACGATAAACGACAAACCCTGGAATGGGGAGAGTGTGTTGTTCACAGCCATCCTTGTAAATAAACATTCGCTCTGTAGCGTTGAATACGAAAAAGTTATTCTATGATAGAATGATCCAGTTGTATTAAAAAAGAAAGAAAAAAAAAACACAACATTTCACCTACAGTAGTCTCAGTTATTTTGGACAGGTGTTATGGGCGACATACTGTATACAGTATGTGGTTATGTTTACATGCAAAGGCAAGCACTCATTTCAAAGTGCTTTCAATTTAAATGATTAATAGTACTATGTAGATAATTATTCCTTCATATACAGTATATAAACACAGTGGTTTGCAGTATTCACCCCCCTGCAAAGTTTTCACATTTTGTTGGGACCTGAGCGTACTCCACAACGCTTTCAAATTAGACTTTACATGTAGAATCTACACAAACTACTCCACATTGATAGTTAAAAAATGCATATAGAATATAAAACAAGTAAGATTTACAGAGAAAAACGGATTAATCTCAGTTGCAGAAGTAATCAACCCCTTTGCTACTGTAGCCCTAAATCAGCTCAGGAGCAAATGATTTGTTTGAAAGGTCACAAAATTAGTGAAATGGTTTCAACCTGTGTGTACTCAAAGTGGTTTAACTTGTAGATAATCCAACAAAGCAACCATGAGGACCAAGGAGCTATCAAAACAAGTCAGTGATAAAGTGGCACAGAGCAGAAGGGTACAAGAAAATTTCAAAAGGCGCGGATTCTCCCTCTCAGCACAGTGAAGTCCATCATTAAGAAGTGGAAGATGCATCACACCACCCAGACACTACCCAGATCAGGTCGCCCTCCCAAACTGAGCAGCTGGGCAAGCAGGAAACTGGTTCGGGATGTCACTCTGAAGCCAACAATGACCTTGAGAGATCTGCAAAGTTCTGTGTCTGAGATGGAAGTCAGTGTTCACACATCAACAATAAGCCGGTCCCTACACAAAGCTGGTGCGTATGGATGGGTGGCAAGAAAGAAGCCATTACTCAAAAAGCCTCATCTTAAAGCACGTATGGAGTTTGCGAAAAAGGATGTAGATGATAATGCAGACATGTGGAAAAGGTTTTGTGGTCAGACGCGACAAAAATTCCAAGTGTTGCGTCTGGCGCAAGCCCAACACTGCACATACCCAGTCAACACCATCCCAACTGTCAAGCATGGTGGTGGCAGCATCATGTTATGGGGATGATTTTCTTCAGCAGGGACTGGGAAGCTTGTCAGGACAGAGGGGAGAATGGATGAGAATCCTTGAGGAAAACCTGTTTGAGTCACCCAAGACGCTGAAACTGGGGAGGAAATTCACAATTTTCAGCAGGACAATGACCTGAAGCACAAAGCCAAAGCCAAAGCCACACTGGAGTGGTTGAACAAGAAGAGAATTAAATGTTCTTGAGTGGCCCAGTCAAAGTCCTGACAATCCAATCGAAAATTTATGGTGAGACTTTAAGATTGCAGTCCATCGACGATCCCCAACAAACTTATCAGAACTGGTGCAATTTTCCCGTGAAGAATGGGCAAAAAATTCACCATTCTACTGTGCAAAGCCTATCCAAAAAGACTCATATCAGGAATCCTACTGTGAGACTTATCCAAAAAGACTCATAGCAGGAATTGCTGCAAAACGTGCTTCTACCAAGTACTGACTTAAGGGGCTGAATACTTATCCAACCAGTACATTTAATTTTGTACATTTTCATTGCTAGTTTTGCTGACATTTAACCTCCTCATAGTTTAGTTTAATCACTGCAGCTTTGAATAAAAAAAAAAAAAGTTTGTTTGAAAAACTGTGCATAAATTATTAATAAATTATTAATACAACAAAATGCGACATTATTGGTAGGGGTGAATACTTCTGCAAACCACTATGTGTGTGTATATGTATATATATATATATATATATATATATATATATATATATATATATATATCTATATATATATATATATCTATATATGTATATCTATAAATAAATAAATAAATAAATAAATAAAATCACACACACACTGTAGACATACATACACACACAATTGCCTCTTAGTACATTTTAAAGTTATGCAGTAGATTAATATTAATAAAGTTACATGCAATCTTGGAGGGGAACATTGGTGTTTGAAAGCAATGACGCTCATGATTACCAATGTCTTACATTTTATTAACTCCCATACTGCCACATTTACGGATGCCACAGGCAAAGTTCTGCTTGATGTGAGGGATGTGATGTACTGTAATATAATCTCATTTAGATCATCTAAATGTCATGTAAATACCACCAAAAAATATTTTATTGTAGCCCTTCATTTTGCAAAAACCTTTACAGTACCAAGTCTTTTGTTGTAGTGACGATATGGTACTGTATAGGGAAATGGTATATCAATAGTTTACAAATCCATGTGTACAGTAAGCTAAACCAAGTATTGTTAGTTAAAATATGAAACTAGTGATCCAGAACATTACAAGACCCTTTTAGGAAGACAATGCATTGACTCTATGAATGTATAATGTATGTGCAGGGAATACACCAGACTAACAATGGCTAGATGCACTTCAATGCAAGTTCCAGCCTGTTTCCACTCGACATTCGAAAACAAAACAAGACCTATTTTATTCTACTCTAGTAGCATATGCTTTGAATTATAGCAAGTTAAATGTCTAAATTCATTTCTGACAGATAAAACATTAATTAATTAATTAAAATGAGTGTAGTTTAAACATTGGGAGGCAAAAGGCTTCTCAGAATGTCTTAATTAAAAACACTGGCTTCATTAACAACATACAATATGTGTCTTACTCACATATTGGCCTGCATTAGAAAGTATTTTTCAAGCTTCACACAAGACTGCCTCATTCCTACTGTAAATGATTACCATATTGGAACATTCAATTATTCCAGGAAAAAAAAATTAAGGTAATGAATGTATGACTGCAGTCATTCTGTACATAAAGCCATTGTGAGCTTGTGCCTGTCAGCATGGATGAGGCACCAATGTACCGACTGCCCCCTGGAACTCTTGTTACAGTGACCCTCAGGAGGCAGCATTCGTGGGATTTGTTGTTGTCACCGACAGTAATGGCCTGGACCGCTTTAGTCTCATGCAGGTTCAGGGCTGCAATTAAAAGCATCACTGCTACAGTAGCACACATTCCTGCTCTGGCTACTCCATAAAGTACATGCAGAGTGGTTTGGTTTACAGTATGGACTGTATCACTTGCCAGTGCCTTTAAAAGGCATTCTAAAGAATTCCAGACATAGAGGCCAATTCTCAAATACAGCAAAATGGAATATGGAATATAAAGTAGCAACGAGACATGTTCATGTCCCCACATTTTGTCATTACTCAGGAAACCTTTACTTGTGTCATTCACAAATTTGAAATAAATTTAAAAAAGTACTGTACCACCAATTATTAAACAAATGTGAATAGAACCAACTTTGAGAGAAGTGTGCTACATGACAGGCTACAGCAGAATAATAACACTAAATCTAAACATTTCCAGGAGAAAGAAATATTAAACATTACGGTAACCAGTCAGTCAAACCTCTGGCTCCATCTAATGGCTGAAGGATGCACATTCGGCATTTTGTCTAATCAATAAAACAGAGTCAATAAAATCATTGAGATTGTCAAAACATGCAGTACTGTTAATTTTGAAGGATTATTTAATACATAATGGGCTATATTGTATCGATTTTAAAAGGCCCACAATAGTAGATTAGGCATTTTTAAAATGAAACTTTACCCATTTGGCCCAGGGGGCTTGAAGATAAACTAACATTGTATTGAATATTTTAATTTTACAAACTTGTGCGGCAAGTTCACATGCCATTTAAAAGATTCCTTGTGTGCTGACAACATTCTTTCTTGCAAGAAAAGACATGAACACACAAAATGAAAGTGATAGTTTGGAGAAGACACCAGAAGCAGAAGCTGATTTTGTCCCTGAAGACACCATCACATCTGCAGCACAAAAACCTTTCAGCCCAATTAACAATGGGTGTCTGGAGACTGGCAGTCTTTCTCCGACCTCTTGTTTCCAAGGTGCTAGTCTGGATTCACTCACCAGCATTTTTCCGTGACCCAAGAATAGGAATCCATATTCTAAAGAACATGCGACAAAATAAGATTTAAAATAAATAAATAAGCAAATGCATGCTCAAATTTCCCATAGCACAGGAAACAACCAAGATCACGTCACCAAACCTTGATTCACCACCTTAAGAGGATGTATAAGGTACAGTACATTGCAGCAATAAGCAAGATGCAGGAATCAACTGCTTTACAGACCTCTTCACAGAGCCCTGACAGGTTAGGTTTGCTGGAAGCCCCAATTAAAATGGCAACTTCAGACTAGCTTCTAATAGAGAGCGTTTCTTAATGCCCATAGGACATGCAAGGTCATGAGCTGTGGAGAAGCCCCAAATCGGCAAATGTGGATGAAGACCAATTAAGAGGATGACATCTGACTAGGTCAAGATAGTGAGGTGAGCAAACGCCTGGGAAAAAACGGTTTCTTGTGCAGGATGTGTAGATTTTACTGTTTTTGGATAAAGTTTGCATTTGGTTTTTACAATGTGCAAGGCAAGTGGCAAGTAAAAAGGGTGGATGACAGCAAGTTAAACAGGGCCCCTCCTTTTTTCTTTTTTAAAATGGACTAAAAAGATACAGACTGTTTAGAATTACTGCAGGACAGCTGATAATATACAGATACAGAGCAGGCCTACAAAGATCCAAAATTGAAAAAGAAAAAAAAAAAAATTCTTTCTAGAATTAGATTCCTATAAAAGCAAATCTGAAGTGTCAGGGACACAGTGACATACAGGAATGCAAAAACCAAGGTTTACAGTACAATTGGAAAAACAAAATAAAACACACATATCCGGTGCCATCTATACAAGATTTCTCAATAGTCTAATCTATTGTCAAGTGTGGTGTATTCTCCTACTTTAGAAGATATCCATATACTGTACTGTCTGTGCAACACTAACCTGAGTACTAATATACTGTAGCAGTTCACAGTAATTGCAAACAATACAGTTCAAGGACTCCTTAACCCCTCTGGGTATCCATGACAAAACCATGAATATGCAGCATGTGTGCATTCACAGCAGATCAAGCAGCATCCTTAATTTCATGAAACACCATGGCCAGGACTCTTGCTCTGGCCCTTGGTCTTATAGTTTTAGATACTGAGCCATACTGTGCACAAGCTACTTTACTGGATATGGTCTCCATTTATGTTAGTATTAGGTTAGATTTACTGCAGTGCACAGAACAGGCTGGGGGCTTCAGTAATACACATTCATCTCTCTCTCTCTCAATGGCCAATTCACTATTACAGCAAATTATCTCTACCCTTAGTCAAAGTGCTGTATAATCTCTCATTTGGTAACATGTGCTGATAAATCACATCATTACTAGATGAGGAGTGTTGTGTGAGAAAAGCCTGTCCAGACCACGTTTCATCACACTTATCTAGATATACTGTAATTTAGTCTGACAGTGTAAAGACAGAGAGATTGGCAGAAATACTGACAAACAGGGTACATTCATATAATCCCGGATTACACGACATTCAAAATGTCTTGAAGAATGTCCTTGGGAAGTTTCATCTGAATTTGACAAGGGATTTTCTAGATAAATAAAAAATGTAGGATAAGTGTGACACTTTACCCCAAAATTATGATACACTCAATTTGTGTTTAAGGGTGGCCCTTACTGTAGCAAGTTTGGATGCTGCTGCAAACTACATTACTGTACATGCAACCTACTACAGGCCCAACAATTAACCTGTGGTTCCTTAATACTGTGCATGCCCACCCCAGCAGGCATGCTTAGTTAGACAATACAAGGAAACACAGGTTGTTTAATCAGTTTTTATTTGAAAGAAAAAAGGGGAAACAGCACTACGATGGTTAAATGTATTTGAGCAGCTGTAAAAAAAAAAAAAAAAGAACTGCCTCTTTTGTGAAAGCAAAACAATATCAGGGACTAGTTACTAATGCATCATTTTTCTATCTTAAGAAAGATTAGAATCATGTATTCTAATATACTGTTCAAAGAGTAAGAATTCAACATTTCACATGTTCACAGCCTGTGTAAAAACAGGCTTTTGATGCTCCCTACTGACCAATACGTTCTTTATGCATCATTCTTTTACAGCCGAGTTCTATCCAGTGCACCAAAGAGATTTCAACAGCAGGGGGCACCTGAAGCATATAAATGCACCACTTTATGTTTTTGTTGGGGTTTTTTTTGCTATTTTAATTAACTAAAAATGTCACTATTTAAGTTAACCGTGTCATTTATCTGCCATGGAGTTTTTTGCTGTCCAGCATAAATAGACCAATACAGTGAATATACATATTTTTAGTTGTACCAAAACAAATTTAAACACAATGTAGTAAAATTGTAATTATTTTTTTATTTTTATGTGGCAATCCTCACTTCCAACACGAGTAATGAGGACCCTTATCAGATTGGTCCCCTTTTTAAAGTTAAAAAAAGATATCACCTCTAACTGGGAAGGTATTCTTAGTCCTGGGCTCTGCGAATTGCATGTACTTATCAAAGATTTTAACATGCTCATTAAAGTTCTGAAATAGCCTAGGGCCTTGCAGGCAGCACAACATTTAGGGGGTGGCCAACAACTGGGCTGGTTTGCCCATTTTGTTAAATTCTCCTATCTCCAAACAGTCAAACTGTGATGAGAGAAGCTTAACCTCCTCGTGTCATTTTCTTCCCTGGTTCTCAAGGGGAAGCTGCTCACTCTCTCTCCCTCTCCGATTCTGTGAAGGGGGTTGTGCTGTATGGACAAACTCACAAATGTAAAAAAACAAAATTACAAAATAATGTTTGGTCAGAAAACTCCTCAATTTAATCCTATTAATAGTAGCAACACTCTTGCTTATTTACAGCATAATTTTCCAAAGCAAACAAGCCACAGTACTGTAAATCTAAACTGAACTGGTACTTAATATTTTTGAAAGGTCTATATTTTCCACTGCAATTACAGTGTAGTGTACTAGGGGATAATGTCGAAATAGAAGGATTTTGTCGGACTGTGCAGTATAAACAGACACAAAATGCCTAGTTGACAATACATATCAAAAGTACACTTAAATATGGAATGTTCACTTGTTTCCATATACATTTTATGTGTATATATATATATATATATATATATATATATATATATATATATATATATATATATATATATATATATATATATATATTAATGTAATTTTCTGAAAATGTCACCAGCATTTATTTTTATTTCAATTAGGTTTGGTATTCACATACTGCACTCTAGTGGGACCAAGGATTTTAAGTGGACTAAAGGCTTAAAAACTAGAAATCCCTAGGGGCATAACATGGGGATCTCATATTAGATTGCATGGGTTGTAAACATGAAGTAAAATAATCATGAGGTTAAAACAATGTGGCGGTGCAATGGTTAATTTCTACTAAACACCACCTGTAGTGAAACTATTGAGAATCATAGAGCTGTGTACTGTATCAACTGTAAAGACACTTTCTGAAAGCAAGTGGTGTCTATCACATGGCCTGAAGTAAAATGTTGTGTCACTTAATGTAAAGTGGACACCAACTGTAATACAGCTTTATTTAGAGGCATTACTGCAGCCCCCATTTTCAAACCAGTAAAAACCAACTGACCACTTATCCTAATAAAAACTTTTACCTTATTGACGCACTACCTGTTACACTGCATTTAGGAACCTGGCAGGCAGGTTAGTTTGCTTCTGATAAATGACTGAACACACTGCATAGAGTTGCACAATTTCTTTAAAATGTCTTAAATGAAAAAATACACAAAGCTGCATCAAAGATTGGAAATGTTTCTAAAGATCATTCTGTCCAGTACAAGAAGGGGACATGTCTCTTATTTGTTGTTATTTTTACATGTATGTTTTTATTTTGTTTGATAAATTCATTGAAAATAGAATGTCTTTAAAATGGTAGACAAATGAAATATTCTACCATTTAGCATTTACTGTTTTTTCGGTTAAGTATTTAAATAACTCTATAGAAAAGGATCAATTTTGATTGTGACAATGCTATTTCTTTCTGCTTTCATAAATATTGTGTTTAAATTGTGAAATAAGCTAATTTTTACAGTGAAAGGAAACAGCACTAGGTATGATATATGGAGGTTGTCAGTGTCTTGTAATATTTTGTACCAATGTCTGTGTCTGATATTCTTTAGTAGCAATAGGGCCTATACCTTATTAGCAGCGTGTGTTTGTGCGTGTCAAATGCATGCATTGTGAATACGTTTGAAAATTAGCAGTGACCACTTCAAGAATGATGTAACCACAGGTTAGGTATAAAATGCTTATTTAGAGCTCAGTGTTAGATCAGAAAACAGAAGAAATGACTGTCTCCAAAAATGGTAAAAAATTGCATTTATTACCTTTTTCGCATTGCATGCTATCACCAAAGTTTAATAAAGCATTGGTATTAAAATGACTAATTGTTGTATTGAGCTAATCATTCTGTGTAAATCCATCACAAAGACCCACTTAACAGCCCCAGTTGTAGTCTTTCAAAAACACCTAAACGATTTGTGACAATTGTTATGTAACAAAATCTCAAATCACATTATGGCTTTTACTGTATTGTAGCTCACTTGTCATGTAAAAGAGAACTAGGCACAGAATACAGTTTACCTGTAATCCAAGTTTTACACTAGCTGGCTCATGCCCCAAACCCTTCAATTTGTTTTTAGATTACACAAAAAAATAGAAAGTTAAATATTGGAAGTAAAAAATAAACAGTAATAGTGGTTGAATTTGAAGAGAATTTCACAGGTTTTCTCTAGGAACTAACATTAGTAGCAGTCTTTTACTAGGTTATTTAGAACCTAGATACTAGTTTGCAGTAATATGAGCAGGTTTACAAAACAGGTTTAATTTTTCAGCTCTTGTTATCATCTCATAGAAAACATGTGCCTGGAAGTAAAAGTTAATATACGTCCATTTTTTGTATACAACACAATGTAGTTGCATAATCAGACTTTGCCAGCATTCTTTATTAATTATATTGTGTTCTATATACTGGTAGTATATAATTCATCCATGCACCATGTGAATACTCCAGTTCAGACAAAATGCAGTTGCACTCCTTGCTGCATAAGAACTAGTTTTGTCAGACAGAATCTGTTACTGGATGAGAAACTAGAGATTCATTTAATTTGTCCTGGATAAGTAGGCCAATGGAACCACACGGGGTAGAGGGAGTGGAATTACAGCCCTGAGGTCCTTTTGTACTCCCATATCATGGAGCTGTTTTTTACATGTGCCATGCACATATAAAATAGTGCTTTACTGTATGAAGGACTGCAGAACATGGCTGTACCTGTACATTAAATAAATAAATAAAAATACATTCCACAATTAAAAATAAATAAATAAATTTTAAAAAAATTAAAAAATCAGGTATCAGAAAAAGAACACATTAAGCACATTAAAGAAAAACAAATTGCCCTTCATATCAACCCTAACAATGTTACACACATAAAACATTATTATTATTTAGTCATTTAGCAGATGCTTTTATCCCATGCAACTTACAGAGACTTGGGGGTGAACTATGCATCACAATTGCTGCTGCAGAGTCACTTACAATAGGACCTCGGTTTTAGGTTTCATCCGAAGGACAAAGCACAAGGAGGTTAAGTGACTTGCTCAGGGTCACACACAGTGAGTCAGTGGCTGGAATTGAACCTGGAACCTCCTGATAACAAGCCCCTTTCTTTAACCACTGGACCACCAAGCCTCCTTACAACATGTAACATTTAATAACTTGGGACTTTGAAAACCTCTCAGAAGAATGTGTGGTATTGTATATTAAATCCAGGTACTCACTGTTGAGAAATCACAAAGGCTGGATACCCCATGCTACTGTATCAACGTTTAATGCCCAAGTCTCACTATCTTTCAAAAGCGGCCACAAGTTGCAGGATCAAGATCTGAAAAAAGACAAGAGACTGAAGAGACAGAGAAGGCACCACTGACTGGTGCAGTTTTTGTGTTTCTTCCATCTTTACCGGTTGTGTCACCAGAAAATTCATCAAATTGCTTTTGAATGAAAGGGGGTACTGTAGATTAGGTTGAATTTTTTTCACAGTAAACAAAGTACAGGCCTACTACCTTTCTGTAACTTTGCAGATGAGAAGGTGTGTCATATAGTGATTTAAAAGGGCTACTTTGGTTAATAGTCTGCTACAGTATGTGTATTGCTTGAATAATAAACAAAACGGTTTACTGTAGACCCTTACGTAACGAATAACTTCTGACCACTACGTTTTGTGCATGCGCATTAGGCAGATCTGGTATAAAGTGATAATGTAGTGCTCTTCGACTGCATGTACAAGTTACAAATATTCATACAAAGTCAAAAGTTTATCAGATTACAGCCAAATGCAATCTGAAACGTCTATAGAAGGCTATGGTGGGAGCGCACATCTATGATAAGAGTTTGGTGAAGACTGATGCAAAACCAAGGCAGTTATTGTGTTCACCCGGTACAGTGGGGCAGATGGACGGACACAGAGTGCAAGGGTCACCATTTCTTCAATAAGGACTCTAGTAAAAGCAACCTGAATGGATCATTCACCTTTGATTAAAAGTGCTTTTATACAGTACCAATTATATTTATTTTATTATAATTTTGGGGAATACTAATTAATTTATACTACAGATTATAAGCAGTTACCAGAAAACAGTACATCGGATTTAATGGATTTACCTAGTGACTAGACAGCCATTTTCTTGTGTGACAATCATGGGATTGTTGATATAGAACAGGGGTGTGCAATTCATATCGCCCGACACTCGGGACAACAAGTTTTACCGTTATACTTTGCCTGTCGGACCAGTGCTTCATACAAATGAAAATTAAATAAATAGAATGCGTAACTAAACCTCAAAGCAAAAATAGAGTACACAAACAAACATCCTTTTAAATTCACAAACCCTCAGTCACACACAGTAACAAAACGTATTTAACTGAATGCAACAATACTATTAAAATTGCCTTTGTCTACACAGTAGGAGCCCAGTAAAGTTTGACCGCCAGTTCTAGGAAGAATATTTAACCATTCAAAATGATAAAAACCTTTAAACTATTTTATATGTAACTGCTTAGCAACGTATTTATTTTTTTAAAAAGCTACTTAAAGATCAGGTGGGTGGCAGTAGGTTTGTAAAGCTATAGGTTGACTTCATTATTACTCCATATCATTGCACTCTTACTAGACTGCTACCTTCCTTCTCCAGATTCTGACAACTGCTGATGTACAGGTGTTTTAGTTTGTTGCATCACATATATGAAATCATTGCCAACTATTGCTGCTGCTTTGTGGAATTTTGATTTTTCTTGTTCTTTCAGTTTTGTAACTGCTGAACCCCAGATTTTTAAAAGGACTTGTGTATAACCTGTCAGGTTTCTATGCTTTTTTTTTTTTTTTTTTTTTTTTTTTTAAATAGTTTTCCATCAAAATGCATGTACAATAGTTACAGTAGGCTCCATCAAATTCCGCAGAGACAAAATCTTTTTTTCTTTTGTTTATTTTATTTTAATTTATTAATTTTTTAAACAGTGTAGAACATTTCACAGCTATTTTTTCTTATGTAACACAAAGTTCGACATTAACTAAGGTCCGGCGGCCCGGGGCCGGTAAAGATCACAGTTTGGCCGGTAGTTATGAAGCAACACAGGTCCAACTGGGCTGGTAACATTTTTTAACTGTATAATATATATGGTATAGTGCACGTGGCTTCCGTTTCATGAACACAGGAAAATGGGTCAGTGTGCCAAAAAGCTGAAAAAAACAAAATTTACAAACCCATTTTTAAAAACATACCTACCCCCGATAACACCGTAATTGAACTCGTCCAAACTTTCCCGCCGCACGTTGTATTTGTTGTACAGTCAGCATCTGAGACTGACGGTAATACTCGTTATATCGACATGGCAGTTTTTTACGATTGTGGGTTTGCTTGTAAAAAAAAAATGAGTATCATTTGTACACATACATTTTCAAACCTTGAATACAGTATATGGCTGAAATAATAGCATATATTGAAAGGCTTCAATTAGCCACTTTTTTATTTTTATTTGAGACGTGGACTCTCTTTGGTTACCGTACACATTACTAAACATACGGAAATGAAAAGCCATCATGAACGAATATGCATGCGAGCTAAAGTTATTTTTTCAGGACTGAGTCCGATTTAATGCAGTTTGCAAGTGCACTCGGCTCGTGGTGTGTGAACCGGGTGTTTACAATGTCCTGCAAGGCATATTGAAAGACGGCAGCTATTTATGTATTTCTCCGGTTTTTAATATAGCATGTTTTAGATTCTTCCATATTGCTGTGGAAGAAAGCTAATTTATGAATACATTTCTTGAATGCCTACAAGTAGGAGAATGCAGTACGCGATTCTGCATGGTTCTCCTAATGTCGGCATTAAACAAAGTAAATTTCAGAAAAGATTGAATATATTTTATTATTTTGTGAGTTTGGCACGATTTTGGTGTCTGGCCAAAATTTCTACCAGAACTTTAGTTTTTCATCTTTTATTTACTGAAAATAACAATATGTAATATAACACAATAATAGTTTAAAAATTAAACATCGGGTGAATTTATTGCAGATGACAATATAAAAATAAAATGAGTTATCTAGTCAAAACATGTTAAATGTAAAGAAAAAAACAACAACACAGATTTAAAAAATAGATCAGCTCTTACCATTTAAACATATGGTATACACATAATCAGAATGGTTAAACAAATAAACAAATTTGAATGGCGCTAACACACAAGCTAATACATTACTCTGCTATTGCCGAGCACAGCGATACAGTTTCGTACTTATTATTGCGCCAGTAAAAACACTACCTCAGTGGCCCAGTAGTAAAAAATCTAAATGTAGAGCCCTGTAACCTCTTGTCCCATGATGGCTAACTGCAACACTGCTGCAGCAGGGGGATCCTTGTTTCATACCCTGACGGCTATTTATTTTTTGGGAGGGCAACATTCTTTCCCTGCACTATGCTCACTGAAAAATAAATACATAAATGAATTAATATATTAAACACATTGTCATGAGATTTACAGTCTTATTTTAAAATAATAAAATACTGTACAGACAATCTCATAAGCATTTCATTTCTATCATTACAAACATATTTGTCAAATTCATGTTTTAACAGTTTCACAAATCGATGGATTGTGCATGTCCAATAAATAACTTTTTTTTTTGTAAAAAATCTAATTTTAAAATGTACTCAAATTCATTTCTTCAGAAATGTCTCCATAAGTGTAATTTAGTGATCTCCTACCTAAAAGTCTGACGTAACTGTGGCAATGTTATACAGTAAGGCTTAACATTAATTTGTCCTTGAGCATGCAGGTTGAATAAAAATTAATCTATGAACATTCTTGGAAGAAATCCAAATGGAGCCGTAATTCACATCACAGCATCACATGTTGTACCATTTTGAAAATGTTTGCCACTAAAAACGTGTAGAACAGCATCCGAGCACAAGAAAACAAATTATTTCATCACACTCAGCCAAACAGTTCAACACCTAAGTTAATTAGGTGTGTGCACCATGTGTCTGATCACCATGACCTAAATTCACAATAAAGTTTCACCAAGGGGTTCTGAATATATACCTTTTATTATAGACCAAACCCATTGAATAAGATGTCAGAGCTCATCCAAACATAAATCAACATGGTCTAGATTAGGATTAACCTGAAGAATTTGAATGATGACACAATGACGCTACAGTATGTAAATCAATGCAGAGTTCTTTCTTGGAAAGAACACCCTGGTGTACTGTATACCAAGAATGTGTTTTATTGTGCAAAACACGTTTTAACTAAAAACAATGGTGTTTGTCATCCACTGAATTTTTACTGTCTGTCGCAATCACATCCAAATCAGCTAAACTCTCCCTCTTTCTTGCTATGGAGAGGGTTCCCTGAACATTTTTTCTTCTCTGAGTTTCTGTTTGCAGACGACAATAGCCTCATGCTGCAACAGATACTGGATCAGGATCATGACAGTTTAATCAGGTATGTTAGTGACAATCATCAGCAGCAAGTGCTGTAAAATTACCAGTAACATGAAAAATTATATCATAACCTACTGTACATCCACTGTATGAAAATGCTTGACATAAACAAAGACTGACAGATGTCTCCATTACTGTATACCCCTTATACTGATACACTCAGTACAAAATGTCCAAACCAGCCTCTACTACTGTATATTCACGTACCCAGAGTGACCAAAAGATGCAGTAGGGAGGATTTTGTGGGACCCTGTGCAGCATTATAGCAACAAATCCTAAAGTAAAGAAAATATTGAATTACATTATTTTAGAGCACCATAAACACAAGCCTAACCCTCTGTGCAGGGAAACTAAAATAAACTAAAGTTATAATACATCACAATTTGTATTACCAAAACTGGAATGGTTACATGAATTACTTGAGACCTGGGATTCAATAAACTCTGACTGTCTGACTGAACTATCACTGTCAATTAGATATATTATCAGTAACCTTGAAGTTTAACCAAGCCATTTCCTTGGCTAAGCCATCAGCATGCCAGAGCAAAAGGTTTACAGTGGTAAAACTACCGTAATAAGAGCCAAAATATAACTTTGGCATTAATCAATCAGTTAACTGAAACTTAGTGTAATGTACTAGTCACCGAAACACTTAATAATGTGATACAAGTTAGCTGTCCAAGATCACATTTTCTCTTTAGAATAAAAAAAAAGAATGGGATATTGCATGTGTTTTCATGCAAGCACATACACTGGCAGTAAGAGATGCAAAACTGTTTCTCTAGCAAATAATTGTCAGACTTTCATTTTGCATTTTGTTTATAGGTTTCTATGAAGAAGTGAATCTCTCTCTTTTTTTAGATGTTACTTTCATTTTAGTTTTAAGAGGAAGCGAATACAGTGACACAGTGTTTGTCAGCTGGAAGGTAGAACAGCCACCACAATATACATAGTACATACTTTACAGGTGTGCGAGGAGCTGTGGGGTAACAGTAGAGTTACCCCAAAATGTTTTGTGCTCTGCCCACACTAGGGATAAATGGATTTAACCATGTGTCTACTTAGGTTCATAGTGTGGAGTAGTGGTTAGGGCTCTGGACTCTTGACCGGAGGGTCGTGGGTTCAATCCCAGGTGGGGGACACAGCTGCTGCTGTACCCTTGAGCAAGGTACTTTACCTAGATTGCTCCAGTAAAAACCCAACTGTATAAATGGGTCATTGTATGTAAAACATAATGTGATATCTTGTAACAATTGTAAGTCGCCCTGGATAAGTGCGTCTGCTAAGAAATAAATAAGAATAATCAGAATAATACCCACATGTATTGTGTACATTGATTCTACTGTAGAGTCACAATTTTATTTTTAGCATTAATACCTGTAGAAATATAAATAAATAAACTACAATTGGATTATAATACTGTATCTATTATGGAACAGCTTCAAAACATTGATAAAGTACATTAAAATGGAAGGGGGAAAAATAAAACAGAAGGTTAAGCAAACAAGGCCACATTTAGAAAAAATGATACATGGTGATGATAATCATAGAAGGAACCAAACGAAAACATACTATCTTAAAAGTGTGTTTTCTAATGGCGGTCACATTCACCATGTAGCGTGTAACAGACGGACAAGGGTCCACATTTTGAATGGAGAATACTGACACTAGGCCTGTGTATGCTGAACAGTGTATACTGTCGTCTGATGCAGGGTGCAATTTGATGGATGGGGTGGGAGTGATTTTCCTGGCTCTGATTTTTTTTTTTTTAATCACTGGGACTGCATTTTCAGTGATTTCCTCTCCCCCCCCCCCCCCCCCCCGGAAATTTGACAAATCGCACCCTGGACTGATGATACTGCGAAATACACATTCTCGAGCTCTGTATCAGTATGCTGTAAAAAGACAATGTCGAAGAGTATATTAGGTCTGGTTTCAAGTTGCATCTCCAACTACTGTACAGTTGCCAGAAAAAAAGATAAAAGTATCAGTGTGCTCTGGATGACTGAATTTTTGCCTTGGGCCGTGGGTCAGGCAAGCTCTGTGCTTCTGAATGAGATATTTGGGACTGAGTGTATTCAAGACTGAGGGACAGCCTTATAATAACATAACCAAGAACTGACCCTAGTACAACTGTCACAAATCAATTTTCATCAAGTGGAACAGAGGCTTACTTGAACAAATTAAACTGCTATGCTTAATGAGGCATCCAAAAAGCCTGCAGTTAATGGTGACACTTCACTGTCTCTTAAATCCTTTTAGGGAATTAGATTATGTTAGTCAATTACCTACACACCATTACATTACAGAGATACAGATTATATATATATATAGATAGATAGATAGATAGATAGATAGATAGAGAGAGAGAGAGAGAGAGAGAGAGAGAGAATATAAATGTGTTTTGTAAATATCTCTTTTGGCTTAATTGTGACATTAGGAAGGAACTGCAAACTTTAAATGCTGTTGAAATGGAGAATCACATGCATTTTTTTTTTATGTATTCAATGTCTAAAGATTTTTTACAAGTATTTCCGATTCTACTTTCAAACTTACAGTAAGGCATGTCTCTGAAATCAGGGTTGGAATTAAACTTCAGTTGCATAGCAGGTTTTACTGTGAGCTTACACAAACTTTTCATCCGCACCTAATTACGATCACAGTAAAACATGGGATGTCTTAAAGTGCTGTGCAATGGGAGTCTAGTTTCCACTTCAAAACACACAGTTTCCTACTCAGTTATAAAACATTCCTAATTTCATTTTTAGCTACAAAAATGGTAGTCCTTCTTGACATACTGCTGTGCCCAAGAAGTTTCTACATGTAGAACATGTTTGAATTAAAGCCAATGACATACAAACCTGGTGTGAATAATACAGGGTAATGCGAGTATGTCATTTGTTGCAGGCCAGATTACAAAAAACAGCTTTGCTTGTCTTGCTAGATGCTTGTTACTTCGTTTACTATTACAGTACAAATCGTGAAGCTTCCATCAGTTGAATAGATTTTTTTTTCATTCATTGACCAACCAGATGGATACCGGTACAGTTCTACAGCTCCTACACCGGCACACGCTTATTGACATTTCTTCCGATACGACGTATGAAAAGTGTCCAGATACCAGCATGACCGCGCATCACTGGATAGGTGAACTTATTTTAACGTTCGCTCAGCATAGCAACGGAATGATAATTGTTCAGCATGGGTCTTGATTATAAAATACCATAAGAATGATTAGTATGTCGGTTTCACTTTACCTTTTGCCTCGCAGTCAGCGCAATATTTGTTATCTTCTTCTCTCAGCATTTTAGACAGGATGGCCTGGTGCTGCTCATTCAGTTTCTGAGCCTTTTCCCTTTCTGAACGCGTCGTCATTTCTCAGCCGGTATCTGTTTTCTTTAAATGAAACAATGCAATTTACCAAAGAATGGTGGCTAGACTAAACGCCTTAAAGACACTGTCATTACCCAGGTTATGAACCTGATCAGCAGGAATGAGAAGCAATAGCCAGGAAACACCCGGAACCGGAACTATAATCCACAACGATTGCTACAACTACAGGATACCCAATCCGCCTGAAATAAAATAGACCACGCTGTGTGGATTTAAGTGTAACGTGTACACTCAGCATGGAAATGTGGAGGCAAAAAGCTAAAAGGATATTATACCTGGTTACGTGAATTACAGATGTCACAATATTGGACAGCATACATACACAGATCCACTACCTAATATATAGATGTGTGACTTTTAATATCACTCCGCCAACAGGTACATGTATGAGATCACTGTGTCATTCCTAACAAACCTTTATGACGCGAAGGGCTTCAAAACTGAGGGGCAAGTACTGATGTACAGCACTTGTGCTTATAAAGCCAAAACTGACTTGTCAAACTAGTGTAAACTGTTAACGTGTCCATTGCCACCTGAGTTTTGCTCAAATAGCAGAGCCTTTTTCCTAGAGTTGGATAAAGGCTGGATAAGGGCGTCTGCTAAGAAATAAATAATTTTTACTGTAAGTTATTATTAAGCAGCTGTCTTGGAATTCCCAAAATGACAGAGAACTGTACAACTTCCAGATTTTTTTAGGTTATGTATATAGTGTAAAATCATCTAGTGATGGAAACCCCCCAAACAAACAATGTACCAGTAAATGAATAGCTTTTCTACTCAGTATATGGATTTAAAGCAAATTGGGTTTTTTAATCATATACTGTACTATACATTTCTGACAATTATTATTATTATTATTATTAATAATAATAATAATAATAATAATAATAATAATAATAATAATAATAATAATAATCTGTGGGGCCAAGGTTAAAGTAATCCTAAAGAAATTAGGCTAAATATGTCATTTACCTTGATATTAGCATATTACTTATTTAGCTGTTTTCCCCCACTGGTTTGAAGATCTGTTTTGTTTTCATATTTTTTCTTGGCAGTTGTTAAGGAACAAACCAGTCCACAACAGTTTCAGGAATCCCAGACTTTTTATAATTAATTGAAACAGACTTTAAAAAATAAGGTAAACATTAATTACATGCATACAATCAGTACTCTGTGACATGATGAGCAATTAGTGTATTTTAAAGTTGAAACTATTGTAACAGCAGATAATTTGTAACAGAGAATACAAATGTTATTATGCTCCAAAAAAAAAAAAACTCAAGAAGACTATGCTGCTGTTAGTGTGTATTGCAAGAAAGAAATGGGTCATAAGCTGCAATAATAATAAAAAATAATATTTACATAAAAGCTTTGAGGCAATGCATTCATGATACTAAAAAACACAGTATAATATACAACTGGATACTATGCGGGCACAAACATTATAATGTGATGTAAGGATTTTGCCTTGCACTTAGGCAATTGTTGACCCTCCAAAAACTTTACACCTCTTCTTACAAGGGGCAAACCATTGTAGAAGCGAGTAACTAAGAGCTGTATAAAAGCACACATCTGCAGAGACCTGTCATTGGCTTCAGGATGGTTGTTGTGGTACAAATCCTGATGCAGCGACACTTGGCTCTAGTCTTCTTGAGGAGAGGCAGGAACACGTTCGGAGGAGAAGGGCAAGACAAAGAAGACCCTGCATATTCAATCCCAGGGTCACTTTGTCTGGGATGCTGGAGGATGCAGTGCTAAAGTGTTATAGTCTCACTCCGCAGGTCATCCTAGACCTAAAAGCTGAATTGAGGGATAAGCTAGACCCCCGCGTCAATCTAGGGACCGCTATCCCTGCATATGTGAAAGTGTTGTGTTCTCTGCACTACTTAGCCTCTGGTTCCGTGCAATCCACCTTTTCCAGAGGTGAAAAGGCCAGGCCAATATCATTTGCTAAGGACACTTGTATAACTGATATTGGCTGAGGCTTTTCCAAACAACTGCTGACGTAAGGACTCTCAGTTCCTTCTCAGAACACACTTCTTTTGTTTTTTTCAGTGCGCCAAGAGGACTTTGCTGCCCTTCGTCTGACACACACACACACACACACACACACACACACACACACACACACACACACACACACACACACACAAACATATATATATATATATATATATATATATATATATATATATATAATACATGGATGAAGGCTATATTTGCATCCTGAGCAATTCGAAAAAAAGTGATAATACCACAGTAGTGACGTCAAAAAGTGATAATTCCTCTAGAGGAAAATATACTTGAACTTTGACCCATTTGACTCCTCGAGACCGTCACTTTCAATTCAAACACAAAATGTCTCGTTCGTTTTCAATCACTCGACAACATCTACAGTACATAAATGTTCATTAATGATCAACAAAATGGGAATACGTTAAACTTTGTAAAAAAAAAACCCCACCGAACTGTACACTGTAACTGTATTATATAATAAAAATATATATATAATAATAATAGATGGGCCTCTTCAGTGAGTTACAGGAAAACAATTCCATCTCGGTTTTCTGTGACAGTTTATAAATTAATCGAACTTCGGTCTCGTAATTTATGACGTCAGAGAAACCCTGGAAGAAATTATTTTCCTCTAACTCACTGAAGCCTCTCTCTCTCGCTCTCTATAATTTTTTTTTTTTTTTTTTTGCTTTGTATTTTAGCGCTCCACAAATATCATACTGCGACTACTGCTAACTCTGCAAGTGCGGCCGCTTTTTCTTAGAGCTCCTAAATTATGGAATGCTCTGCCTTCGTTTGTCAGGGAAGCTGGAACCATTACAGTTCAAGTCAAGACTAAAAACGCACTTTTATAAAATGGCTTTTTTTTTTATCTTAGTGGCTTTTAATGTTTGGCCTTAGCATTGGAAGACAAGCGTAACATGACCAATAAGTTGTCACCTGTTCCATCAAAACATTACACACAAAAGACAATATTCCTCCGCCCAGGAGAGCAACCACCAAGAAAAGGTGTTAAAACCAATCCTCGCCCAGGACAACTGGAAGCTGCTAGAGACTGGAAAATGCTGGCAGATGTTGGTCAACGGCTTATTTTTCCACCTGAGATTGCCACCACTAACCTTTGACCAGATATTGTCTTGTGGTCTGGATCAGCACGCCTTGTTCACCTGGCAGAGTTAACAGTGCCATGGGAGGATGCTGTAGATGAGGCGTATGAGAGGAAGAAACTGCGGTATGCTAAACTAGCCACTGAAGCGGAACAGCGAGGATGGAGAGTCCGGGTTTACCCAGTGGAAGTGGGTTGTCGAGGATTTGTGGCACACTCTACAACCCGGTTTCTCAGAGACGTCGGATTCAGTGGCCAAGAGAGTTGCGTCGCACAGTGAAGAACTTATCTGAAGCAGCAGAAAGGAGCAGCAACTGGCTGTGGTTGAGACGGAAAGATTCTGGCTGGGGATCTCAAGCACAATAGAAAGAAAGAAACGCTGATGTACAGGTAAGTAAGCTGGGCTGAGTTGAGTGGGGGACTGAGGGGGGTGATGCTGGGATGCCAGAATCACCGTCGAGCCCTCTTGAGGTGTCGTGGGCTAGTCGACGAAACACTGAGGATGGAAGGTGCCCACTTGAAAACCCCAGAGATGTACCCTACTTAGCTCAATCCAGACGGTTGTCATGCTGATGCGCTGGGGAGGCCGCACTTTGGTTGATCCCCGGAGCCAGCATCGCAGCCGTTGTGTGTGCTTATGCGCCAGGGAGGCAAAATAAGCTGATCCCTGGAGCCAGCATTACACTTCAGCCATTAACACCAGACAGAAGGATATCTACATCATCATATGGAAGGAAACGTAAATGGATGGAGACACATATGGATCACATTAGTTTACTGTAAAGCTACGTCTTAGTTGGTGCTTATCTTGGCGAGAGCCGAGTTCAAATCAGCATGAAGTTTTAACATCTACTCTCGTGTAATGGAAATCTTAATGTAACTTTAAAATTGCTGCTTTTGTATTATTATGTATAATGATATTTAAATGGTCTGACTGTGGCAGTTGTATGTGTGACATGCTGTACAAAATGTATTGCTACTTGAACTACTGTACAACCACACTTCTACAAGTTTTTATTTTAAAAATCGGCTCAGTGCTAATCGGCTTACTGCTAATTAATTATGTTACTTATATTTTAACATTAAATTCTTAAACTCAGTGAACATGTCAAAACCTCAAAAAAAGCCATACATATAAATAAGATAAGGAAATGCATTACAAAACTGTTTAATATGGGCAACTTTTTTTAATGGTTGCCTCTGACAATGTAGCTGGACTGGGTGTTTATGCTTCAACTTGTGTACCTTCAAACTTTTCTTATTCTTACTGTGATTGGCTGCAAAGACAACAGAGATTGGGTGTTTCTTGGGTTGGTTTTTCCTTGTGTAGTTTCCTATAGGAGGCAGTGTGGTGCAGTGGATAAAGTCCAGGACTTGTAACCAGGTCTCCGGTTCAAATCCCACCTCTACCACTGACTAACTCGCTCTGTGACCCTGAGCAAGTCACTTAACCTCCTTCTGCTCCATCCTGCGGATGAGATGTTAAATCACTGACCTATTGTAAGTGACTTTGCATATAATGCACAGTTCACAGCCTACCTCTGTAAAGTGCTTGTGAGGGTGGTCCACTAAGAAAGACACTATATAAAAAATATATTATAGTAACTGAAGGCAGTGTAGTCTGGGAGATGTAGTTGTTAGTGGATGTTTGAGGGGAGGTAGGAAGGGATAGACAAGCTGTGCAGCAAAATTCCTAGGCGTATCTGTATGCATTGAGTTTAAATTTATAGTGTTTATTTTAGATTTTTTAATGAGTAAAAACAGCAGGTACGCAGCTTATCTGGACCACTACATACAGTACAAGGTGTCAAAATTAGACAATAAGAATGCAGGATTTGACACGAGTGATTCCAGTCAAACAACCGTGTGCTTTTTAAAAAAAAAAAATATTACACTTCATATTTATTTTAACAGCAGAAAGCATAACACTACAAATGAAGACACTTGTTTGATTGCTTTAATACAGGCATCATTTACCCACAAGGCAAAATAAAAAAAGAACATTGTGAATCATGTCTTCACTGATGAAAAGCTTCCATCCGAATTCTGTTTGGATCTTCAGGGTGTCTTAATACAACTCCGTATCGAAGCAACATCTCAACATAAGGTGGCCAAAAGGTGTTATCAATTGTTGCATATGGTTCATGAGGAGTTTGTAAGATCTTATTCATAAGAAGCTGTATTTGGAAAGAAAACACAAAAGAATAAATACAGTAGCAGGTGTTCTGCTCAGATTGGCAGGAATATTTATAGTTTTCTCCCAGAAAAACCAACTCTCTTTTTAATTGCTTTCTAGTGAAATTGATCATCTTGGGGGCACAGTTGTGTATAACCCACACAAAACATTATGTATTGTAAATTCCCTTACCTCCAGTATTTCCTGCAATGAAATAAGGTCTGCAGTGGGTTCCTGAGGAACATTCTAAATGAAAATAAAAATTGTAAATGTTCTTTCCATTTTTACAGGTATTACATTTACATTCAACTCAAAAGTTTCTCTGCCCAGAAACACCTACTTTTTTCTTTTTGCTAGCATTTCCTTGTTGCTGTGGAAGAGGAAAGTGTTCTTCAATAAACTCCCCCAGATCTTCCAGCAGTTTTTCCTGATAGGTTTTAACTTGATTGATTTTCACCTTGAGCTCCCGCATTGCTCTAAAATACATATTCAATGTTTAAGCACACAAACTTTCTACATCAGGTGTATAACTACACCAGGTATCTGTATAATAATCCACTTTACAGCATATGGGTTAAAGAAAGGATGATGTACAGTGGTAACTAAACTATTTTAGATCGCTACATAACACAAGTGGCACTACTGTAGTTCATAAGCATTTCAGCTTTGGAGGCCTGGGTTTAAATGAGGTCAGAGGTTCAACTAATTTGGGCATCTCTGGAAGGTATCGGCACACATATATATAAAAAAAAAAAAGAAGACACCACCCAATTTGGCACACCTCGATTCAGAGAATTCCATCACTTCATTTTGCAGTTCAGCTGCCTTGTCAGTAACAGCTTTTAACAGCTCTTCTTGTTCTTCTAACCACTTCTGTTCACTGTGAATAAAAGGTAAAAATGTGCACAACACTAGGTTAATGGTGGCAAGCCAGAAGTGGCTCTTCAGTTCTAGTTGCCAGCCATAGACATTTGTAACACTGGCTGGATCAGCCAAAGTTAGCAAGCGACATGTCATCTAGTTAACGCCTACTCTGTATTACCAGCACTACAAAAGGCAAATCAGGTGGTGTTGACTAGATGGTGCTGGAGATCACCAACATAAAACACTCTCTGGCAGATGCAAGATGCGTCTACAGCTGGTAACTAGAACTAAATAACATCTTCTGAACAAGACAACGCACCTTAAAAAAAAAAAAAAAAAAAAAAAAACCCACAGTATTTTAAAATCAAACTAAGAACCACTCAGTGACTGAAAACATAAACTATGACAGTTGTGTAGAGATGTTTGAACTGTAGTATATTGTGATTCGATATTGAGAAGGTGTGTTTAATAGTAGAACATCAGGGACTAACTAGCAAATACATAAACAGTAAAAAGCACATTGTTCAGGCTGGGTGAAATTAAAAGCACTTCCTTCTATGTGCAGATGTTACAAGAAACCTATAGAATAAAAGATGAGCAATGCTCTGGTTTTAACTTGAATGGAATTCAAGTCGAAAGGACAATAAAAGCACAATGTAACCAACCTTTTCAAATCTTGGTTTAATTTATCATTCTTTGCTTGACAACAGGACAGCACCATTTCAAGCTCTTTGTTTACTCTCTGCAACTAACAAAACAATGGTTTTATTAATAGATACACTAGCAATACTTTAGGTGAGATCACTTCTATACTGCACGTTGCTTAAGAGAGAGACGAATAATTATGTATCTTCTATTTACAGTAAACAGTAGACTTACATTAATGTTCATATTACATCTCCCCCAGCTCTGTTCATATTACCCCCCCCCCCCCCCGCCTACCTCCTCACGTGTGAACGCAAGCACCCAGTGTAGACCTAAATTATAGTGTTCACATTAAATTCCCCTGGCTACCTGTTCATATTAAATCCCTCCCCCCAGGTGGTAAACCTACCTCTTCCTTTCCAACAGCAACCAGAACATCATGGTTCTTAGACAGCACTGAGAAAATAAGACATTTAAAAAGGATTTAAGACATTGATAAACACTTCATGTTGGTGAAAATAAATAAATAAATAAATAAATAAATAAATAAATAAAAATAATTAAATAAATACAATTTCCCAAAACACTTACATTCAGGTTCTCTTTTCTGCCACTGGTTTAATTCAGACGTTAAAGCCTTTACACGCGTCATAAGTTGAGAAAACTGCAGAGAAGCAAATATTTTGATGTAAAACATTTGGGTCAAGCAAATTCCTTTTTTTCTGACTGCCTTACTCATTTTACCTTTAACATGTAGATGTTAGCTCACTGCTATGCTCAAGATGCACCAAGGTAGGTTGAGAAGTTTATTGAACAATACAATAAAAATAAATTACAATACCTCTATCTATCTATCTATCCAAACACAAACACACGGCTGTTTGAGGCAAGCTTAATTAAACTGCTGTGGTTTCAACTGGTGCAACATGCTGGGACATAATCCAAACTGTCTACAGAGAGGGTGAAAACAATAACAAAAATCTCATTTCTAATCTGAAACAAGCAAGTAAACAGAATCTCTAATCTTGTAATGAATAGAGAATCATTAAGGTAAACAAACAGTTAAAAAAAAAACATTATGCAAGAAAAAAATAGCACAATCAATTAAACAGCAACTATCAGTGTCAAAAAGCTTTTCCATACCATGGGAAGCACATGGGTTACTTTAACTGCTGCAAAGATCACTTCCAATGTTTTGTCCTTTCTTAGGAGATTCACTACATGCATCTGTACAAGCAGATCTCAGTTTCAAGAATCTGAACTGTGCTCCACCATAGCTATCAACCTGCATGTTATTTACAGTGTATTGTTTAAAATTAATTAAAACATTACCTCAGAGCCTGTGTCTTCTAAAGTTTCTATCAGCGTTAACTTATTCTGCAACTGGAAGAATAAAGAATCAATTTATAATATGCAAATAAATACTGAGAATGTATCACAGACTAGGTCCAATAGATTATCATCAATTAGTCATTTAGTAGACAGAGATAAAGTGGAGGCTGTGTGGTCCAGTGGTTAAAGAAAAGGGCTTGTAACCAGAAGGTCCTCGGTTTAAATCCCACCTCAGCCACTGACTCATTGTGTGACCCTGAGCAAGTCACTTAACCTCCTTATGCTCCGTCTTTCGGGTGAGATGTAACTAAGTGACTCTGCAGCTGATGCATAGTTCACACACCCTAGTCTCTGTAAGTCGCCTTAGATAAAGGTGTCTGCTAAATAAAAAAAATAAAAAAAGACACTTTTATCCAAAACAGCTTTCAGAGACTAGAGGATGAACTGCTGCAGAGTCACTTACAATAGGACTTCTGTGTTAAATCTCATCCTAGGACGGAGCACAAGGAGGTTAAGTGGCTTGCTCAGGGTCACACACAGAGAGGCAGTGGCTGAGCGGGGATTTGAACCAGGGACCTCCTGGTATCAAGCCCTTTTCTTTAACCACTGGAGCCACAAACTTCAGTCCTAAAATGTTTTGCAGTGATAGAGTTTAAAGGCAAACAGAAATAAAACATACCTCTTCGAGTTCTTTCCATTTTTCTTCACACTCACTTAACAGTTCCTCTATAGCGCTCTCAGACACCACAGCATTACTTGTAATATCAGGAGCAAGACTGGGTTGGTACACTGACATGTGCTTTGCCAGTGCCTTTGTCTAAAATAAGTCATGACAGTATAAATGAAAAAATAAATACATTTAATTCAATACACGTCTTCTATATCTTACATGCTTCAGATATTTGGATTTAATACAATATGCAGTAACAATAGCATAGTACATATTTCTGGGTACCATATTTAGTTTTGCATGTTTAAAATAAATATAACGTTCTGCAAAACCGATAATATAATCAGGACGATTTGAGCAACAGACAGTGGTGTGTATATTGGTAGGTTGGCAGTTCGAGAGACAGAGGTATAAACAGGAAGCTAGATCACCATTTTTTACTAACCTGTTGTAGAAGTTCATCTGCATCCTAAAAATAAAAAAAAAATAATAATATGAAATCCTTAAACTATATGTATTGAAAGAGAGATATTTTAAGACAGAATGGCCAAATAAAAACATATTACAGAAACAATGCCTGTAATCGTATTTAATTGGACTGGCATTTAGTTTTGCATACCTGACAAGTGTTCTCGTCAAAGTTAAAATTAATACAAGAAAACTAGAACTAGTAGTTTTAAAAATACCCAAAACATACGCTTGAAACTTACCATTTTGTTTGTGTACGATATCATTAAACTGGAAGTCCTAACGTCTTTCTTTTTTCTTTTTCGCTCCCATTACAAAAAAACCGCGGTGTAGAAATCGGTGACGCCACACAGGAAGTTATGTTGCGTGACGCTACCGTACTATTGCGAATTAAAGCGCATATATTAAGGCGCGCTTAAATGTGTGATTTTATTTAGTTGACTGCAAATTTCCTAACACATTAGTGCCCTCTTCTGGTTTCTTGTAAGAGCACAAGGCTCATAATCAGCCATTCTTGTGATTAATGCAATGTTTATTGGTTCCCAAAAATCAGGATTTTGCCTGTTCCTTAAAAAAATTAATTAGGGTTAAAAAGTATGTTGTCAAACTCCAGTCCTCATGGCCGCAGGGTCTTCTGGTTTTCATTCCAAATTAAGCTCTCAATTGACCTAATTGATCAATTATTTGTTCAATCTGACATGTTTAATATTTTTTAAAGTTTAAATAAAGTTTTTTTACGCTGCATTCACACTGGGTCCGTTACAAATGGACTCGGTCTGGTTCATTTCGGATGAAACAAAGTTGGAGCAGTGTGGAGTAGTGGTTAGGGTTTTGGACTCCAGAGTGGCGGGTCATGGGTTCAATCCCAGGTGGGGGTCACTACTGCTATACCCTTGAGCAAGGCACTTTACCTAGATTGCTCCAGTAAAAATCCAACTGTATAAATGGGTAATTGTTTGTGAAAAGTAATGTGATATAATTGTAAGTCACTGTGTTCCTTTTCCATTTTTATCAGGACCAAGTTTGTTTGTGTTCACAATGCAGTTTGCAAGTGCCCTCGTTTATATGGTGTGTGAACCGGATGTTTACAATATACTGCAAGACATATTGAAAGATGGCAGCTATTGATGTATTGCTCCGGTTTTTAAATAGCATTTTTTACATGCTTACATATTGCTGTGGAAGAACACTGGGGGAGCACTTCGCTGATTTAATGAATATATTTATTGAATGAATATATTTATTGAATTTACAGTTTGAGAATGCAGTTTGCGCAATTCTGCACGGTTCTCCAAATACCAACATTAAACAAAGTAATTTGAGAAAATTACATATTTTACTATTTTTGTGAGTTTTGGATTTTCGGCTTGGATTTTGACCAAATTTTCTACCAAAACTTCAGTTTCTCGCACTGTCCATGTAGTTTTGACGTTTTTTTTTTTTCTTCAATTCCCTGACACCGTAGCAACTCGAAGCCGTTAACAAAAATAACAGTATATAAAATAACACAATAATAGTTTAATAAAAAAACTAACATTGGGTGAATGTATTGCAGATCATAACAACTCATTATTTTCATTGTATTGTCAATTAAATGTACAGCCAATTTAAAAAATAGATCAGCTATTATCATTTAAATATATGGTACACATAATCAGAATGGGGCGGCATGGTGGAGTAGTGGTTAGCGCTGCTGCCTCACAGCGCCAGGGTCGTGGGTTTGAATCCGGCCTAGGGTACTGTCTGTGTGGAGTTTGCATGTTCTCCCCGTGTTCGCGTGGGTTTACTCTCACAGTCCAAAGACATGCTGTCCAGGTTGATTAGTCACTATAAATTGCTCTCTGTGGTGCCCTGCAATATACTGGCATCCCGTCCAGGGTGTAGTCTTGCCTTGCACCCTGTGTATGCTGGGTTAGGCTCCAGCTCACCACAACCCTGTAAAGGAGTAAGCGGTTAATGATAATGGATGGATGGACATAATCAGAATGATTAAACAAATAATCCTAAAATTGTTTCTTTTATTTTTGAATCGCACTAACACACAACCCAATACATTACTCTGCTATTAACTTGCTGAGCACGCTAACACAGTTTTGTACTTAAAAAAATAAATAAATACAATAGCAAAACCAGAACGATTCAACAAATTTAACTGTTTCTGACCGGGACAAAAAAATTAAGGCTGAAAACTGTGACAATCTAAATTTTCCCAGAATATCTGGTAACCCTAATGCAGTTCCACGAGGCATTTTAATTTTTTTGCTCTACTTATTTCCTCAGAATATGAACTAAACTGCGAAATGTTTACTTCCTCCTGTCAGGTTACCTTCCGTTTCCTGTGTGCAAAAGGACTGAGTCAAGCTGCTGTTGAAGATTAGCAAGTGAAGCAGACTCAGTGCGTTTGTCAACGGACCGAGACCACCTCTTTAGATGGACTCGGTACGGTTAGTTTCCCAAGTGGACATTGTTGTTCACATTTCACACCAAACGTACCGAACCGTACAGAAGCCCAGGAACTGAGTTTGGCACCCCTGCTCTGTGTCTTAAAAAACATGCTGAGCTTGAGAACGTTTTTGGTACATTGTATCATGTTTTGCAAACAAATCTAAATATAAGGTCAGGTATTTATTTGTTCATGATACATTTTATAGTTACATGTGAGGTGGTGTTGAAAACTGGAGCCGCTATGTCTAAAGAGTTAATTGGAATAATTAACCCAAGAGAGGATAAGTTCAGGAGAAGATGCTTGATCTACAAAGGTGCTGTATGAGGTTTCAGTGGACCTGACTGGAACCGACAAAACTTTCTCTGCTTTTTTGAGTTTCATCGCCTCTGCTCTGTCTTAGAGCAACTGTGGATTTGTGTTCAAACTGCTAGCCTGAGACCTTGGATACAATAAAAATCTCACAGCTAGTGATTACAGAGAGGCACAGACAACCTCACCACTATTACCAGGATCTAATCCTCAACCAACTTCTACAGAACTGGTTTGATGGGTATAAACAGGTTCATATAACATTACCATAGACTGGGGTACTCTATATTTCCCCATGTTAACACATATTTGTGAATATTTTCTACTAGCTAGTTTATCAACACACTTCCTAGAATCTGCTTGCAATATTAACTATGAGCATGTGTCTCTTATATTAATGAACTAAACAAGTTAATGTAGGCATTTTTGAATAATCTCCGGTGCTGTATAGGAATTGTTTCAGGTGTGTATTTAAGAAAAGAAAAGAAAAAAAAAAAAAAAACAGTAGACCTTTGTATTTGTTTATGGTACATTTTATGGGCACATGTGCAACAGATGTTCCAAACCACTTTTTTGACAAAGAAATGAGAACATGCATCAATATCCTATAAGAACAAAAATATTCCAATTTTAAAACCACACTATACACTGCCTTTTTCATTAAATGTTGTAACATTCAAAATAAATAAGAAATGGGAAATAAAATGTGTTAAAAAGCATTAAACTTACATTCCACACACTGGGACTTGAATATGATTAGTCTGACAAAAATGGCATTCCCCACCAATTATGAAAAGCATGTTTTCAACAAAAGTTTGATCCCACTGCCCATATTCAGTCAATAAAACACACACAAAAAAAAACATTGTACATTTTTTTACATTATACACATTCTACTGTTCAGTTTTCTGCTCTGTGCTTTTCATCCGTGTCAAGGTTGGGTAAATATTAAACTGCAATGGAAGTGAGAACTATAGAAAACTAAAATTTATCATCAAGGCAACTTTATGTTTTGAGCTACATTCAAAATCTCTTCTTCTATGATAACATACTGAAATTCTCTGAAAACTATTAATGCAGTAATAAGTTTACAAACCAGAATGACTGCCCATTCTTTCCAGTGGAAAAATCTTTTCCCACAGGTATGATAGAATTCAATGCACACACGGAGTATAAAATGAATTCCTTTTAGTCTAATGAAGCAGTGATGATAAAGACACACGAATAAGGACTTGGTCAGCTCATAAAATAAATGTTTCCCTCAGCAGCTACATTTTCCAGTTAAACAATTTGACTGCTTCATGTTAAAGAAAAAAAAAAAGAAACCAGTAACATATAGCTGGTTTGTCTTAAACATATATTTCCGTTGACATACAGTAACATTAACAACTGAAATGTACTTTAACAAAATTTCACCATAATGTATATAATACAATGGTTGCTACAAAATAAAAAAAAACAATAGAAAAAGTAAATAAAAAAAAGACCAAAAATAAATGTGCACAGCCACAAATAAACTAAAAACTTGATGAGAATATAGAAATACTGATCTATTTATCCTCCATTATAAAAAGTATAAATATCTATTAAAACTCCAAATGAATCAAATACAGTAATATCATCCATTTTGCATTTCTTCTCCATGAGGTAATTATTATTATTTTATCTTCCTACAAAATGTCCACCTACTGAAAGTATTTGAGGCCTGCGACCAGGAAGAATTTTTCTAGAAATATTTCCGAATCCAGAACAGCAATATGTGCGGCTCTTCCAATGAGTGAGTTGGCTGTGTTGGGCAAGGCATGGATCACATCATAGCGCACCAGATTACATTCCTTGTTCTGCAGAACTGGCAAAAGCAAGTTCTCCGTCATCTCAGCATACACTGGTCCTAAAAATAAAAAATAAAAATAAATCACACATTTAAAACACACGCCTGAATGATTTTTTATTTATTTATTTATTTATGTATTTATTTATTTTTAAAGTACTACTAGTAACTTTAGTTTTATGGTGGAAAATGAGCCTTGACTATGCTATGGTTTTCTTGGTCATTAGTAATACACCCTTTAAAATGATTTAATTGAAACAGATTACTTACAGTACAGCAATATATAAATCAGTTTAACTGCGAGAACACACAAGATACAATCATTTTTAATTTCTCCAAGCTATGGATTTAATTATGATTTTACTACATTCAATATTGTTAAAATGGATTAGTGTATTAAGTTATAGGTACTGTACACATCTTTTGATACCTTATGCTACTCTTATTCATTGACCCTCTATTCATTTTATGGGGAACACAGATGCTTTACATTAGTAGCGACAGCATGAATAAGTAGTATTGTCTTTAGAATTCAGTGTGCCAGAAGTAGTAAGCTGGAGCTTGTATTACTTAAAGAGCATACTCACTCACTGCAAATACATTATACAGCAATGAGCTGTTTCTGGGTGTTTTTTTTACTTTTTATTTCCCCTTGTTGTACTTTTATCTATTTGGGCTGCGCAGACTCGGCTGTAATCCAATTTTAGATTTGTTTTTTTTTTTAATAATTTGTATTTTCTTTCTCTACTAGATGGTTACTGGTTTTAATGGACACAATATTTAACATATTTGTTAAAAGCAAGTTTTTCTTTTAAAAACTTTTAATTATGTATATTTAATTATATATCCTATAATGGAAAGTTATATTTCTCACCTGACTGCTTATCTTTTAAGGCTGTTTTACACATCTCAATCCGAGCAGAATGATAGGGAACGTAGCGGTCCTGCAGTGAACCCACAAGGACCACATTCTTAAAGAACTGAAGCCCTGATAAAAAAGAGAAAGGTACAGAAGTGACATAAGTATATAAACAATACACTTACAAGGTGTAGATTGCAGTGCCATGAACTACTGTAAATTCCCAGCATGCGGAACTTAGAACATCAAATGCCCATGAATCCGTTCATTATAGTAATTTCTAGTTTTGCACATCATTATAATTTTTTCTTTAATTTTACATGGTCGTGATGGCATCACTGGTCTGAACATGTTTTTACACAGCTGGAATTTGGACTAGATCTTTATTAAACATATAGGGGTCAATGTAAAGATAGGTGCAGTGCAAACAATTGCAACTGCAAAAAATACAAATTGCCTAGCAGCCAGGCTATTATTTTGCATAGCGGCCTATGCAAGCTTAAGAGAAATGCAAATTACTCAACACGCACAAATAATGAGCTGCAATCATGATAATGAGGGTCACAATGAGCGCCGCCTGTGCATCGGGCTATTTAACGTCCACACTTACAGCCTAGAGGTGAAGTGAGTTAGGAGTACAGAGAGCAGTAGGCGCTGTATGAGATTTGTGGAGGATGAAACAACAAAATATGTCAGAGGAAGGGCAGTAAAGTAGAAAAATTATTTTAAAATAAATACTGGTCTGAAAATATATGTTTTTTCTTCTGTTTCATCTTGGTGGTTTTTTTTTTTCCCCATTCCATTGCCGGATAGAAGGTATTATTTTATTACAGCATAGGAGTTAACACTTGCCTGCTTTTTTACTCAGCTTGTAAAGAAATGTTTGGCGAGGGTCAGAGTGATCTCGACATGTCAGCTGCAACAAAGAACCAGACTTCTTCCACTTCTGCATAAACCACAACCCTGAAAACAACAACACAATTAAGAAACAGACAACAGTCTCATAAAGCCCCCATTTTTTTTCTACTAAGAAGCAAACAATAATATCTAGATTATAATATTTATGTTTACTCAGTTTCAGCATTTTTTTTAAAGTTTCTGTAAGTAAATAAGCCTTTACTATAGATCAAACTTATGAGATACAACCGTGTGCTAACAGCATAATTGCCAATAATTATAAATAATTGCAAGATTGTGTAATGTATTGCTTACCTGTGTTAACTAGAGCACTGCTGTTATAGAGAGTCCCCAGATGTGGCCCAGATAAAGAGAGGAACGTGTGCAGCTTGTTTAGGTAATATTTAAACCTGGGTCTCGCAAGGACTGAGCGGATTATTAAAGTTCCCAAAGAGTGTCCTATAAAGCTGTTGGAGAGACAATGCATTATTAGTTGTAAAGATTAGCCCTCGGTTTTTACTGTGTTAGTTTCGTAAAAGCTTGGAAAGATAGGTCGATAGGGACAATCTAGATAAAGAAGATGAATTTTGTTAATTTTAATACTGACTGCTAGGCCAAAATAATCTATAAATCTCTTTGCAATGAGAGCTAAATGAGAACATTTGTCAGACAGCCTGCTAGAGAACTAGCATTTCTGCATGCAGTCAAACTGCAACTCAAACAGGATGAATTCCTCATACAGTTTACTACAAACAAATTATACTGTTTTTGAAGAAAAAAAAAAAAAAACACCTTAACAATATTTATTGTGTCATATAGATATACAATTAGATGCTTTGATTTTGAGCAAACAAATAATTATGACACGTCCCAAAAGCGTAGGTATCCACCCACTGTATAAGCACCGAAATCCAACTCTGATATCTTATTTCTACCGAGTTATTATTTTTAAAAGGTTTAATCCAATTGTATGGCATTTATATGGCTTTGAGTTTAACTTCAAACTAAAACTTACCTTATTTTAGAAATAGTTAGACTGTATATTTGAATATACAGGATTATTTCATCCAAGAGACGATCAGTCATGGAGTCAAAATCAGAGAAGGTGTCATTCTATAGAAACAAACGTATTTTCATTTTTAGAGTTCTGAAAGAGATGTGCATTTAAATGATGAATGCTTTGACCACAAGTGAAACAGAACTGGTGTTCTCAGCATATTTCTTTATAGACTGTAGTCAATGTACAAAAAGAATGCCAGTTTACTTTGTTTGACCAAGGAGGATCTTAAGATTTTAAATAGGCAAATTAAATAAAACATATTTATTTCAACTCGTGTATTGACACTGGTATAATAAACTAGTTAAAAGTATTAATATGACAAAATCACCACTAGGGGTCTCAAAATGCCCACCAATGTTGTGTTTGGCGGGAGGAAAATGGTTCTAATTAATACACAGTCAGCGGACAGTGCTGCTTGTAAAAAATATATATATTTTAAAAAACATGGCATCCAAATAGAGGACTTTTTTTTTTTTTACAACAAATTGTACAGACACACTGTCAGAATCATGTTCCGAAAGATGTAGGATTCTTGTCACTATGATTTACTGAGTTTTAATGTCGGAATTGGTGCAGTATTACTGTCAGTAGTCCCAGGTGAAAAAAACAATCCTACCAATACTATTAATCCAATTAGTACAAGCTTGTGTAGCTAAAACTGCGGTTGTTCAGGGAGGCATTTATATTAACATACACTAATAGCACTGTCTACTGGCACAATTTCACTTTACCATTCTGCAGTGGAAAGAAAACCAGGACACTGTCAAAATAATGGAAAGGATTATGCAGCACATGAATATCTCTGCAAACCTATTCAGAATTAAGGAAATCTGAAATCTGCAATCACGTTTTGTCACGGGGGACTAAGTCTGGCATTGATTAAGCGGGAATCGGAGTTATAGTGCACTTTAAATATACTGTTTATGTGTAAGTAAAGGTTTGGCATTTAAATAGCTCTGTATTTTCAAATAAAATACACTTACTTTTGTCTTGCTGAAACAGTATATATAACCTGTTTATATTATTGTTAAATATAAACATTTTGTATAAACAAATGTTCAAAGAAATCCTGTAGTAAATCCAGAGGATCTACCGCAGAAGGATTCATGGCCTAACAAATACTCTCTATGTAATTTGCCTTGAAATGCAGAGTGTGAGCAGGGATTCAGTGCTTTTAACATCAAATCTGCAGAGCATCTAAAAATTGGAAACGTAAACAGCCTCATGACAATATTAGTCGAAGCTCCACCTGATCTTAGACAGTTCGATTTTGAGACTGCTTTTCAACACTGGACTACCGAATAAAACAGATGTGGTTTTTTGAACACTGTCAAAAACAAGTCTTTAACAGAAATAGAAGATATTCCATCAATTAATCCGATCAAGAACATGATCTGACTCTACTTTGACTAACACTCACCTATATTATTTGTGTTTAGGGAAACCTGTGGTGAGTGTGGTGTTTAGGGAGAGGGTTGTTAGACACAGTTATAGTCAATATGTTTACTGTATTGTGTACAATAAAACAGTTTTACAGTTCTTTAATATTCTTTGGTGTGGCTGAAGTTTTTCCAGTGTGGCTAAAAAATGTTGTTACTTTAGCCACAGTGCTAACAAAATTAAAGTTTCAGAGGGAACGTAGTTGCTTATAAACACCAGACATAAAACAGTGCTCCTACTACACAGACATATATTCTTATTGAGGCTAACTAATATGGTTAATAAATACAGTACTGTAGGATTGATTAATTATATTTAATGTAGTTATATGGTAAAAAGTGATGTATCTGATTACAGATTACAAGCAGATACATTAGCCCCTAATCCAGGTCTGTGTTTGGATTTTAAACCTTCAGGATTCAAATGGTACTGTATCTTAAACCAAGTAAATGCGTTCTACACAACCTGAAGTTTTCAGACTCCCAACTCCACCTTACACTTACATTTTTATACACATTTAAAGAACCACATATGAAATTGTGACAAAACATCAAACAAACATTCTTACTACAAGTTATTGATAACCTGGGGATATATGGAGGCCAAGGGATGCATGTCATTGACATATTGTCCAAGATCCCGGTCAGAAGAATTTAACCCTGGAACTACAAAGCTGTATTTCCAGAGACATTTTAAATGGTATAATCCCAGCAGAAATAAGTTAGATGCTGTGTCTATTTTCTTAAGCAATGTGTTATATTTAATTTAATTAAAGTGCATTTCTCTGATGGAATAGTTTGCAAACATAAAAGTAAAATGGATACGTGAAAAAGATCTGTATCACTGATATGGACAACATGCCACCGAAACAGTTTGAGGTCCGCAATCTTTGAAAATGAAATCCATGACTTAATTTTACCTGGTTTCTCTCAGACATGAGGAAATCAATACGGGCTCCTGGCAGTCCCAACTCAAGGTAAGTTTTCACGAGCCGAAGATCAGCGCTGTTACCTAGGAGAAACAAACAAGAACTATTATTTAGATAATACAGAAAGGTTATGTGGACAGCGGATAAGCCATGTTCATTGTTCCCTAATTCAAACTGACCGATGTTGTTTCTGCAAAGAATGTTTCTGTATATTTAATACAACCATTCTGATACAGGCAGGGGGTAAAATAACCAGAACAATAGACTTGTATCAGCTCCAAATAATATGTTTACAGGGAAATAAACAAAATAGTCAAGCGTCATGCTGCTAAAGGCTGTGTTTTCTTTGACACAATCACGCAGGTCAAAAAGAATTACCCTGTGTTTATTATTCAGATGACACTATGGCAGGGCGAAAGCTCTTAATGTATTTAGTGTGCGTGTGGGAATGTAAGGTTGGCAGGGATAGGGTTAAATCTACATGTATGTATAACAGGCCACATGTATAAAAGGAATCAGAAATCCTTTGTTTGTTTGGTGAGTGTTTACATTGTGAGTTTTTGTAGGTATTATTTTGTAACTTTCTAGTGAAAGCTGATGCCCAGCATACAACTGTTTGGTCTTTTGTTTGAACCTTATATTTTGGCCCTCACGCATATGCACTGAAACTACAGCTTTCTGTCTCTGGGTCTCTTCCTGCCATTAACCAGCCTGGGTCATGACGCTACACTGTCCCAGCTGAGGTTTGAGGGATATTCTCATTGCTAATTTTATTTTTATTTTTTGTAATCATTCATTAGAACTGAGGGAGAAAACTGTCGATGAATTCCTGTTTTTTATGTTTCATGAAAACGTTAGTAACTTTATCTTCCAAACCATTCACACGACAGTAGAACCAGAGAGTATTTGTGCAATTCCTTTGTTCTGAGTTTAATATTAAGATTAAATACAATCCCATTCATTAATGGTCTACCTGACAAATCTTTTTTCCCCCGCACTGATTTAACAAGCATACAGAAACATTTACTTTCATGACATCTGTGGTGCTGTACTTGTACGGCAGTTTAATACAATCAATGTATACTTTTTT
The DNA here is from genome assembly GCF_902713425.1 of Acipenser ruthenus. Taxonomy (NCBI): domain Eukaryota; kingdom Metazoa; phylum Chordata; class Actinopteri; order Acipenseriformes; family Acipenseridae; genus Acipenser; species Acipenser ruthenus. The sequence goes on from NC_081194.1 coordinate 10,671,811, forward strand.
TATGTGTGAGCTAAATACATGGCGGCTAAAACCATATGGGTATCACAAAAATAAAATAAAGAAACACATACACATTATTTCCTTTCCAACCGAAAGTAAATGTTTTCAATTGGTAAAGGAATTTAAGTATCTTGCAATTGTTAAGCCAGCACATACAGTAAGTGGGTAAAGCACAGAAGACAACTCAATAGCTGCTATTAGCTAGTGTTGGCTGAGAGGAGTTTACTAGATTGGCAAAGGGCATATAATGGGCAGAAAACACATCCATATATATCTACTGAAGATACAGTAGTTACACCCACTCACCATCAAGACCATGCACACAGACGATCAGATGAATGCCCTCTTCTGAACTTTCATCTTCTTCCATACTAAAATAAGGGATGTTTGATGCCAGATCAGGAACATCACTATACACAAAGCCTGGCAGTTTCAGCAGCTTTAGATCTTCTTTAGCCTGGACAAAACTACAGCAAGAAAAAGGGTTACAAATTAGTAGTTTCATTGTGTAATTCTTATTTCATCAAGTTACCAGCATACAGTTTACATGTCTTGCAGTATTACTTACATGGGCTTGACTTATGCAGTTTCTGTTTCATTAGGTTGATAATACAATTGAGAAAAGACACCCCTGTGCATGTATTCCCTTTGTTTCTAGCGAGTTTCACAGGAAAATTCTGCCAGCTTTATTTGTTTTTGTTGGTGGGTGCTAAGAAAATAGCACAATGTTGAAACACTTTCTCATTAGGAGTTGTGTGTAAAGTGCTGTTAGAATGTTCAGTCGTCTTTATTATTTAAACAGCAAAAACATGATATACTGTAGTGCAGCTAAAAGAAACCACTTACAGAGGTATTCAACAAAGCTTGAGCTACTTCCCAACCCGAATGGGAATCTGCAGTATGACCCAATACAATTCCCACCAAAAAATTAAGAAAAACGTTACTTACGCCATCATTTGCGATTTGGTGGCACTTTCATACCAACACATAGAAGTCGTAGAGCAAGCTGTAGCATTGCTAGGCTGCTTTGTAATAGTGTCCAGCTTACTCCTTGAGCAACCAGCGCTGCACGGGGAGTCTCTGATGCCTGATGTGAAGGATAAGCAATGAGGGGTGCAGACCCCTGGCAGGCTGGCGACATCTCTGTAGCACTCCGTACTGAGCTGCTCCGACCTGAGAGCTTTATCATCCTCCTCAACACCATCACATTCGGAATATTCTGTGCCAGTTGCTCCATTTAAAAAGTTGTCACCCTCTCCTTCCTCGTAATACCCATTCTCAATCATCTCATGATCTTCGTCTTCCTCTTGATGGTCCTCGCCACCCTCTTGGTTGTTAAGAGGGCTGATCAGGGTGCTGGTGCTCTCCACTGGACTTATATCCGAGATGTCGGTGCTGCTCCGGGATCCAAAATAATTTTCCACCAACCCTTGCTTCACTATGTCTGTGCTACTCGCAGTAGAAATGTTACTTGTACTCACACTTGTCTGACAGGCTGCTTGTGGGCTATCTGGTGTCTCCTCTGTGTTCTTACTTGCTTCTGTCTGTTGACTGCCCTGTACACCATCTACAGGACAGTCTGAGCCTTCAGCAGCATTGGGTTCACCAATATGTACAATTTCTGATTTTAGCTTAATAAAATGCTCTTTGGTAAGTCTGTCTAAATCAACTACCTTTTGGGGATCCTGAATTATTGTGTCAGTCACAACTTCCGGAGGTTCGGAACAGGTGGTTGTGTGTGCTTGTGATGGATCCTCCTGATCATCAACAGCTTTTTTGTCTCCAGAGCATGTGTGTGAAGTAGCTATGGAAGTTGCAGCAGTTACTGTGCATCCTGAAAATATGACGCTTTGCTCCTGGATCACAATGCTGGATTTCCTATTAACATCACACATTGGACCATCAGCTTTAGTCATGTCCTGCAGGGTCTGACTATCACTCAGAAGACACTCAGGAATGACAGAGATCTTTGAACTTTCATCACCCTCATCGTCCGAAGGCAGCGAGTTGATGGATGTCAGAGATGACTGTATTTCACTTAAAGCACTAGTGCTCTCTGTGCACAGACCATCTGTCAAGTTCTTTACATTTGATTCTGGTTTTAGCAGATGTGGTGGCTGAGGTTTTTTATTTTCTTGAGAACATCGTTCCAAAACAGGCTCCGACGATATGTCGATACATGGTTGCGTTGCAAAAGAACTGGGCTCACTCTCAATTCCTGAATCTGAAAGTCGAGATGATGCATGGGTGGTGCTGACATCTGGCAACTTAATGGAAACTCCACCAACAACTATGTGGAACTCTTTAGCAGAAGAATTAGACAGAAGAGATTGTTTGTACACTGATGCATTTTCCAAAGGTTTGGCATTTGTACTGCTAGGTAAAGTGCATTTTTGAAATAGTGAATAATTTTCAGAAGTTAAAGGAAGCATTTTAAACTCCATATCAAAAGGTTCATTTTGTATAATTTCTGGGATTGTGCTTTGTCGTTTATCATCAGTCCGACACGGAAGGATAACTGTAACTTTCTCTCCCTGATAAGGATTTCTACTACTTGGTTTAACTTCAATTTGCCTGACTCCTGATACACGACTTGTCTGCTGACTGCAAAGTTCAGATTTTGCATTTATGTGCTGTGATATGCATTCCACCACTAAATCTCCAGCACTGGCCTGGGGTTTAGTGTGTGTAACCAAATCTGAAAGATTAGATTCTCCTTTTGCGCTGCAAGTGCTGTCAACATTACCACTTGTTCTGGAGTCTACAACAGTTTGTCCTGTGTGTGAAGGAAGAAATTGGTGTTCGCTACTTTGACTTGACTGTTTAGTGTATGTTCTTATGGCATTAGTGAATTCCGTGTTCAAAGCATCAGGCTCCTCTTCTTGATTAACCAAAGACTTGCCTTCTTTAACCTTAGATATGTCTTCTTTATTTGAGCCTTTCAAACACTTGTAACCTACCAAAATCACAGAGTCCTTAGAACTCTGTTTGACTAATTTTTTAGTGTTGTCTGTTTTCATTGTTTTCTTTAGTTTTGTTACTTTTATTTTTGATTTGATGGGCTCCTCGTTTTTGCATTTTTTAGGTTTTTGTTGCTTGTCATTTTCATTGGGCCACATTCCAGAGACCACTGATGGCCTTATTTTCATGTCTGGACTGGGGAATCCAGTGGCGCTTGATTCTCTTGACTCTGACCTCTCAAGTTTGTTGGAGACAGAACTTTTGGCACTCTGAGCACCAAGCCAAGGTCCATCAAGGTCTTGAATTGAAAACAAACAAAAAGAGACATTAGTTAATTACTTTAACATAGCACTATGCATTTACACATTTCTTAATATTTATTTAAGGGGAAAAATATACTAAACCAAAACTGGTATTAAATTTTACATTATGACCAACACTTGCTTACCATTGCTCCATTACCGGATGGGTATTTACCTAAAGACCCGAATCGTGAAAACTGTATACCAATGCTCTTTGAGCCTGTGACGCAGTCATGGCCCTTCCCCTGAGGGCACAAAAGTACTGCGCTTACTGATCTCAACCTAATTTTTCCTTCAAGCCTGCCGTAAACATGGACAAAGTGACCTTGAAGGTTAATGGTTTCTATTTTAGGGAACAAGGGTTATGATAATAACCTAACGTTCACTTTCAAGTTTGAAATGTAACCATTACCGAATAGGGGAGTATACCAAGGCTATGCCAAAGGCTGCCATATGCATTACAATTCAGAACCCCAGTAACAAGTAGCTAGGGTGAACAAACTGAGGGAAACTTTCACCTCTATGCCCGAGAATCCATCATTAACACTAGTTCCAAAACCAGGGTTTTGATGATCCACAACATTCAGTCTGTAGAACCTAGTGAAGGTATGGGGAGTAGCCCACACTGCTGCATTGCAAATACCTTTGACAGATGCACCCTGGAATAAAGCCCACGAAGTTGTCATGCCTCCGGTGGAATGGGCTGTGAGCTTTTCTGGAGGGGGCAAGTTGGCCAGCTCATGGGCAGTCCTGACCGTGTCTGCTATCCACTTGGACAACTGCTGCTTAGACAAAAAATTGTTCGGAATGCCTCCAACTTTTCATCCTGTCAACACAGTTCGCAAGGGCCCGAACTGGGCACAGCGTATGGAGCTCAGACTGGAAAGGAGGTGGATGAAAAGCCTCCAATTCCACAGACTGGTTGACACGGAACGGAACGCTGAGTTGGTCTTCGGAAAAAAGGCAGGATTGGTACATAGGATTGGTACCTTTGTCCTGGCCTCTGTAAAAATGAAGCAGACTTGTATCTCACTCATCCACTTTGCAGAGGTGATAGTAAGCAAGAAAGTCGCTTTAAAATTATAAAAAAGCAAAACTCCTGGGGACCGAGTCAATCTTAACATGGCAAGCTGAAATAGCTGCCAGATAGACCTTTAAATGTGGAGGGGGATTTCCGCTCGTCAAATAGGTCCTGAAAAATTGCAGTATTACTGCCATGGGACAAGTCATGGGGCCGAACCCACGAGGCAGACACCACGTCTGAAAGACGCTCCACTTGTACTCATACTGGGAACGCGTGGACGCTGCCCTGGCATTTTGCAGGGTGTCAATAACCCTGTTGGACAGACCCAGATGGGTCAAATGCAGCCGCGCAGGGGCCAGAGCTAGAGCTGCAGGCTCGATGGGTCAGAATGCCTTAAGGTCCCCCGTGCCTGACTGAGCAGGTTGCGGCGAGTTGGCAGTCTCCATGGCTGGCTGCTCAGGAGCTACATCGGGGTTGAAATCCAGTTTCCTGGGCCAAAATGGGGCTACTAGGAGCACCTTGGCCCAGTGCTGTCTGATTTTCTCCCGACACAGCGGGAGCAGGGCGAGCGGTATAAAGGCGTATAACAGATGCCTTGGCCAGTGATGTGCCAAGGCTATTCCCTCCTATTATGGAGAACCACAGGGGACAGAGGGTTGATACCTAGGATGGAATGAGATCTGTCTTTGCTGTCCTGAACCTCTTCCAGATGAGGCTCACGACCTGGTGGGACACTGTCAATAGGCAGTTGCGGTTCGACGTGGGCTGAAAAACCCTGCTGTTGAACCAGACCTGCAGAGGGCGCATGCACTAGACCCAATGGAAGGGTCTAGAAGCTGCTACCATCAGGCCTAGAAGTTTCTGGAACATTACTAGTCGGAGCTATGCAGCCTGGGGGGAGAGCACAAAGTCAGCCGACTTATGTTGCTGGATCCATGTGAAGGAGCAATTATAGCTGCTGGCACAAGGCTGCAGTGGGACATAACTTGTAACAGGCTGTAGTGCACACAAATACGCGTAAATAGAAAAACTATTATACTGATTTGTTTATTAAATACAAAATGTGTAATAACACCAAAAATGTGAAATATACATAGATATAAGCAACAATTGTACTTAAATGAACAAAGTTCTCCGTCCGGTCAGTCTTGAAAAGAAAAATGGCACGGAGATCTGCGAGCGCAGTCCTTTTGTGCCCTCAGGGGCGGGGCCACGACGACATATACAATTTTCACGATTCAGGTCTTTAGAAGGTAAATACCCGTTCGGCAATGGTTACATTTAGTACTTGAAAGGAAACACCCTTTACTCTAGAATAGTGGTGCGCAAAGTGTGGGGCGAGTAAGTAAGGGGGGGGGGGCGACAATGACTAAAGAGGCAGTTCTGGAAAAATGAAGAAAATATTTTTTTAAAAGGATAGAACATTTTAAATAAATACATACATGACAGCTAATTAGTCCAAGTTTCAAATGAGTCGTTGACGATCACTCTAGGACTTATAGAACTGGAGATATTATGTTTGAAGTGGCGAGTGTCAGTGAAACTGCAGTGAACAGAGCTGAAATGGTAGCTTCCATGTATGGTGCCCAAGTGTAAAACAAAAAGCACTAATATTTTAACAGGTGTGTTTTCCAGATTTAGCTAAATACATAAATGTTAAACACATTCTTAAGTTTTGAAATGTGTACATATCTTTTGAAATTGTATGCAGAGGAGGCGGGGAAGCGGAGGGGTTGGCTCGGAGTGTAAGGGCTGCTCTGCAGAATACAATGCCAAATCAAATCAAGATTTATTTGTTGATTTAACATGTCAGCTAAATGTTGACCTGCCAAAAAAAAAAGCTTATCTAAGCAAAGTGGGCGGCATATAAAAATGTTGCGCACCACTTTTCTAGAAGACACTGATCTTTACAAACTGACCAGAAATAAAATATGCCCCAAACATCTCCACAATTTATCAAGATTGCTCACAGAAATGTTAAGCTTTTTCATCCAGTTCTGTACAAAAGTATGTACCCTACATTAGGCTTAATTCTTTTTTCCTGGGACAATTGCTGGGACACATTAGTCAAAGTTGTGATAGGGATTTTGATTTCCTACTTGTATCTGAAATTAAGATTATTTTTGCTGACTTAACTGTGTTACTCCCAAAATAATCAGGTACATTTACAAAAATAACTAGAAGCGCCAAGCCGCTCAATTGACTGTTTTGGGTTTTAAAATGTAAACTACTAGGGGCTCCCGAGTGGCGCATCCAGTAAAGGCGCTCCGCGTGGAGTGCTTGATGTACCCTATAGGCTGGAGATCGTAGGTTCGAATCCAGACCCCTAAGGGGCGGCGCACAATTGGCCGAGCGCCGCCCGGGTAGGGAGGGCTTAGGTCGGCAGAGCAATCCATGGTTCAACGCTCACCAGCAACCCCAGTGGCTGATTGGGCGCCTGTGTGTCTGCAGTGGAGCCATTCAGATCTGTGTTGTCCTCCGGCACTATAGGTCTGGTGGCTTCGCTGTGGCTCCACAGTGCGAAAAATGACAGATTGGCAGAGACGCGTTTCAGCCTCTGTTTCCCCGAGTCGCCGGGGGGTTGCATCGGTGAACCGGGATATAAATTAATAATTTGTCATTCCAAATTGGGGAGAAAACCGGGGTAAAAACCATTGGTGACGACTAAATTAAAATAAATAAATAAATAAATAAATAAAAGTAAAAAAAAAAATTCAATTACACTGCTTTCCGGAATGTAATGCAAATGCCCGGTCGTGACTTTTCCTAAATATATGTATTAGATATACCTTATTTCCTAATACATATATTTACTAAATATATGTATTAGTTTACCTAGAAGTGCCAAAACCGGTCATTTCAATACATATTTATTTATCAAATGTAGCCTATAGTCCTGTCCTTTTCAATACAATCAGTCCCGTGATCTACATGTCTACATTCTTTGAGTGCTTGAAAAACGTGCCTCTCTGAGTCATAGGTACCTCCCTGTGTATAGCATTGCAGGTTCACTCTCAGCTCTATGCACAAAACAGTGGTGATCGGAACCGATGGCAAAATAAAACCTGAGACAGTAGAATACTACAATGCCACTAAGTTCGGTGTGGATGTGCTGGACCAGACGGCACGACAGTATTCGGTCAAAAGCGGATCTCGTTGGAGGAATGTACCAGGGAAAAGTGCAACAGGAGGGATTTCATCCTGCAGTTAGCCATGGAGCTTCGGCAAGCACATATGGATCAGAAAAGGGCAGAGACAGATGCCCCTTCTGGCAGTGCTGCAGCCGCTGCACCCACACGCAAGAGGAAAGTGTGCCAGGTTGCATCGCAGAGGCTAAATAAATACGTTATGTAAATAGTTTATTGTATTATAGTTATTTATGTTTTGAAGTAGTGCATTACATACTATTTTTGAAACAAAGACCCTTTGATGTTATTTTTACAAATAAATAAAATGTTTATACAATTTCGTATGTAAAGAGACCTGTTATAAAATAGTTACTAGTGAAATGTTTATTTTATTTATGTTTTATTTAAGTTTTGCTTATTTTGTGTTACTCCATTTAAACTATGGTGTTTCTGCTATGCAAATGTTTGATTTGCTGTTCATAAATAAAACTTTTGAGTTTTATACGAGTGTTTGTCTTTCATTATCATATTACAGCTGTTTAAAAAGCTACCGGTTAAAATGACTGTTTTGGCGCTTCTAGGTAGTTCGAAATTCTGGCGCTTCTAGTGTAAATTTAAGAAGAACACAGTACACCATGTTTTTAAAACCACATATTATTCCTAAACAATACAACCTTCTGTGACTGAATCCAGGTATCTGTCTTCAAAGATGATAGGTAGTAAATTGAAATCGCCATCAAGTTCAGCACATTCAATTGGTAGGGGAGGGAGAGAACTGAAGTAGGTGGAGTTTTTAATCGCTGTAGTCATCTGAAAATGGCTGTGAGCACTGCAAAAACAAAACAAAAAACCTGCATTACACAGTAATAATAACCGACAGGTTACTCACAAACACCATGCAGGTAACAAAGCCCCCAGGTTCACGTTAAAACTAATTAAGCAATGATGCATTGGCTATGAGATTACAGCACGGATGAGCCACTCCCTACAGGTAATGGTAGCCATAGTAATCAATCCCCAGGGGAGAAAATACTAGCGTGCTACAATAAAAAAAAAAAAAAAAAAAAAACATTATTCAAAATGTTGGTCATTTGTTTCGTTTTTTTATGAATGTGTATGTGCAATTAAAAGACAGACATGTTTACCCAATAGTTAAAAGCATTAGCCTTTGGAATGTCAAATGGATTATTAAAAACACACTTACTGTAGTTCTTGATATGCAAGAGCAGCCTGTCTAGGGTGCTCAAGGCAAAAGAATGCCTCTCCAAATCTTCTTACCTAAAAAAAATAAATAAACGGAAAACTGCTTGTGCAAAGCAAGCAGCAAACTCAAACAACAAAACACTTAGAATGCTATTCATTTATTTATATAATATCTCTATTCTCTGTATCTCTGCATCCATGCCTGCATCTGCTGTATTATTGAATTGTGGTTTGTCACACCTGTACTTTGCTTGAACAAAAGTTATTGTATTTCTTGCTCTTATTGTATTACTTGTATTGTAACACTTAATGTATTTGCTTACAACTGTAAGTAGCCCTGGATAAGGGCGTCTGCTAAGAAATAAATAAATAATAATAATAATAATAATAATAATAATAATAATAATAATAATAATAATAAACCATTACCTTTTAACCCACTGTAACTATTGTTTAATTGTTCATAGAGTGGAGACTTTGGTGACATTGTATCTTGGGGATAAAGTATGCTTCATCAATACATTATTCCACATATGTTTAAACTTTCAGAATTCTTATTAAAGATTGTATTAAGTCTGAATGTTGCTACACACATGCATATTAAATGTGTCTAAGAGGCAATGAAGTATGAAGCATAAAGTAGGCAAAGCTAAACTGCGTTCTCTACTCTGCATTAAAACGCTATACTCACTCTCAGAGTGTGATGCTCCTGTTTTAATAAGGCTGTGACTTCTTCCTGCAAAGACACCACCTCGAGGAACTGTCCCCAGAGGGCCATTAGAAGAGAACACAGTTGTGCCAAGTTCATGTTTATCAGCTCTGCCAGCTCATCAGGGCTTTCCTCTTTCTGCTACAAAAGAGAACATAAGCTATAATTACAACTGCCCGGTCTTAGTACTTTAATCCTGTAGCACTGTAATGAGACTAAAAAAAAAAAAACTTTTTTTTTTTTTTTTTTTTAAATGTATATAGTAGTGTAATTTAGAATGTTATGTATGAAAAAAAAGAATATTATTCCCTCTATTCAGTATTAGTTTTTTGAACAGAACAATCTTAAAGGACCTGTGAAGCAGAAAATATGTTGCTAGGATATGGGCTCCATAAATAAGTGAATTACCCAATAACTAATTCATGATTGGCAATAACATGTCAAGGTCATCCAACAAAAGCTCAGTTTACTACTTCTGGCATTCCATTAATTTTCATATTCACAAGAACTGGAAGATAGCTGAGAGCTTGACATTTGTTTACTTAAGTTTCGGTATATTTTCTAGATGTCTATACCAGTCTACAGGGCAAAGCAATAGGTATTGCAATACACATGAAAAATAAAGGGGGATGTATTACAAAATGTGTATGCATATGAAAATAATCTTTTTTTTAATGACTTTATATCTACTTTTTTATTTTCTGAATTTGAAAATACACATTTCCAGTAATTCAATGTCAGGATCAGTCCTGCTTGTATCGGTATGGTGAGCGTGAGAGGTGATTGTGTGGTATTTGCCGCTGGTCCTGCCTGTTAAGGGGAGAAGAAAGCCACTGCCCTCTGAAAGAGGAACTGATCTGATGATGCCAGGATCAGCAGTGTGGACCGTGACGAAGCAACATCCCCCCCACCCCCGGCAGCAACGCCCAGGTAAGTTTGCTGTGATTTATATATCATGCATGGAGTGATCTAATGAGACAATTATTCAATTGTCCTGAATGGGAGAACAATCATTCAATAATGCCTCTCTCAAATTTCAGCCTAAGCTTCTAATATTTATCGGTCAGAATTTTTTTTTTTTTTAAACATGATTTGTGTTTTTTAATTCAAAGGTCATTAAGTGCAGTCAGGCATATAAGAGGGGCAACAGAGTGTACTGTTCCCAGACCAAATTCATTATTTTTATAACTAGGACATACCTGCACAGCAGCTACATGTCTAATACATACAGTATTTTATACTATGAAATTCAACATGAATATCTAGTCATATATTTAGTGTACATACCTTAATCTGATCACAGAGTTCAGAAAGTCGAGCATCAACATCCAGTTTTTCTGAAAAATCAGGTAAATTGGTAAGAAATAGCTCTCCTATTGCTGAATTAAATTTAAAAGTATTCATAAAGTCCCAAAGTTACTGGGCGAATGTACTTAATTATATATTATTATTGTCATTATTATTATTTCTTTATATTTTTCTAAATAGATCACCTAAACATGAAAGGATTGAAATAAATAAATAATGATTGCATCAGAAAATGCAATATAGAATCATAGCTACACACATAAAAGTTCACCAGGTAGATTAAGAACAGCAAACAACTCTTCAAGGGATACAACAATTTCAAGCAACAGACAGCTTTACCAATTCTACAATGGACAAGTGTAGATTGGGTCCCTGCTGTAATTGAGTTGGGCAAAATGCATAATTTTGCAAAATATACAAAATCAACTTAAAGTAAAACAAAAGATGTATTGCCAAAAACATGTGAAAACAAAAAAAACAAAACAGAATTGACTACTGTTAAAAAGGCTAAGCAAGTCAACATGTAAAACTGGTCATGAACATACCTATGGAGACTCGTCTCTGGCTTCGGGGATAAGGTCGTCTGAGAACTCGTTCATATAGGGCTTGAATGCTGGCCTTGGCTAGTTATAGGATTGCACATAGGCACGTTTACTTATTTTCTTTTAAGCAAGCCCTATAACTTGCCTTAAGATTAGCCATTGTGCAGCAACAAACCAAAGCATGAAGGGTAATTTATTTAAATTATCATTTTTTTTGTTTTTTAAACAAGCAAGCACAAAAAAAACTAGATGAACATAAGACCCCATGAGAGATCCTGTTTATAAGGCAGTAAAACAAATTCTAGCAGCCACATACGAGTATAGCAATACTAAAAAGTGCATTAAAAAAAAAAATCTACATAAAAATGCAATGCATTCCTGGATGCATTAGTAAGATTAATGACTACTGAGCTTTTAAATGAACGAGAATTAGCTCAATCTTTGTTACTCTTATCTCTCAATGCATGTTATTTGCAAATCCGAGTATTAACATGGGTAGATATAATGCTGTTTTGAGGAAAAGTTAGTAGCATTAGTGTGCTAATACTGTATACCTGTAAGCATATATTTACCATCAGACACAAAAACACAAATGAGAAAAAACTAAAACAAATTAAACAAATTAATGAATAAACATTAAAAAAAAAAAAAAAACACATCAATGGAGATCAATTATTATTATTTATTTCTTAGCAGACGCCCTTATCCAGGGCGACTTACAATCGTAAGCAAATAAAAAAGCAGAAGGCAGCGAGGATACAATGATTAAATCATAAAGATGTTCAAAATGTCTGTTATTGGCTGAATAATTTAATATATTAAAAAGCCTGGGATTAATCTCCGATAGAAAACAACGCACACTACGGATAGGGAAGTGGTGGACCACATTGTGTTTCAAATATCAGTAATCTACCATGAATACCTTTTCCCCACCATTAAAACAAAAAAGAAGTCAGTTTGAGTGGGAGTGATAATATTAAATCATAAATCAATGATCGTTGCTCATTTATTAAAAATGTTTTACTGGTTTTAATTTTGATATTCTTTAAAATATTCTGGAGTGTTGTTGGTCTTTTATCAGTAGATTAGAACATGTATACAAAAACTTATTTTAATCCTTTAAAAAATAGTTTAGTTGAAGATAAAGTTTTGGGAATAGGGCCAAATGCTTTGTAAAAAAAAAAAAAAAAAAAAAAATAGTAATCTTGATAACCTTGTAACAGCAAACTTAGTTAATGAATGGATTGGTCTAACATTATGTAGCTTAGTATAGTGTTATTTAATGAATAAGATTTTTGTATAGCTACTGTTTTTTTTTTTTGTTTTTTTTTAAGACTGTTACAAGAACATTGTGGTCAGAAAGAGGGATTTTTTGAGACCACAAGATTTTGCATACAGTAGGCATGAAGACGCTATGTTTGCTGATAGTGGAACGTTTTTGGAAACAGATGCCTCTACATACCTAGTTCCATTTTGTGAGAGCAAGGGAGATCCTTCGTAACCATGGTGAAATAGCTAGATAGTCCCTGGTAAGCAAGCAGCAAGCTGGCACAGAGGTTGTAATGGAAACTGAAGGCATGTTGCAAGCAGTTCTCCGACACTACAAATGTGTTCCCCTGAAACAAAGATTATAGTAAACTAGCTGACATATACTCGATAGAGACATATTATTATTTTATAAAGCACATGTTTATAGTCCATGTTCATTTTGTTTATGTACAACAAGAATAGGTACCACTTCTTTATCATCAAAATACAGCATGTTGCCAAGTAAAATTAAAACAGAAGCCTTACATCTGGGGAGATCTGCTTTGTGTAGTTGCTCCCGTACACAACGCTTTCTAGAGTAGGAATTACAGAGTCTTTGCATTGAGCTGGAGCATTCCGGTTAAGCCATGTGTTCTTTACAGGACGAGGAAAGCTGTGAAATCCAAAGAAAATTCTCATGTTAAAAGGCTCTTTACAAGAGTGTTACTGTAACACTCACATGTTAGTCATTTATGATGTTACTGCTGCCGGAAACAATGTTTGTTTGTCTTTTTAATTTAAAGCATATTTCTTTAAATTCTTTCTTTCAAAATGTTGAGTTATTCTGCTCCAGTCTCCTGTGTTTTTTCCTGTAAACCGTACAACCGACTCAAATAGGGTTAATTTTACAGCTTCGTTATATGGCTTATTTAACAGCTGTATGAATGCAGAGAAACAGACACTATGCTGTCTTATCACATTTAAATTGATTCTGCTTGTATTAAGAGACTTGTTGTTAATTCAAATGGGAATGATCTCCATGTTGCTTGAGAATAAACCTCTTCTCAAGGGACTCATTTTGCTTGTGACTTGAGATTTGGAGCCAGCATGACGGCCAATGAAACACAGTGGCCTTGTAAAAAGTGTATTCATCAAAAGCACAAAAGTAGGCTTGTAAATTATTTGAGCATAGCCTTGTACTGTAGGCAATTTAACCACCCAGCTGCTTATCCTGTGATTTCCACGAAGAGCGTGAGTCCAAATTTGTCACTCCCGTGAGAATAGCATGCAGGGGGTTATATGTGCATCTGTAAAGTTTAACACGTCTTTTCAACGTGCTCCAGTAAATAAATAAGCAGACTATATTGTATAAGAGTCTGCAGTTTTGTTTTTCGCTGGCAGATGGCAGCAGTCCCTAAGAAATGTGCTTGACAAACCGGCCCATCTGTAGATAGCACAGCTGGGAATAAAAAATGGATGCCAGTTAGCTACAGAGAATGAGGGTATTTATTTTTTTGTCGATGTTATAAGGAACCGAGTTATTCCGCTGATGAAGTACACTTCACAGATATTAATGCATACAACAGCGATACAAACCAGTACCCTAAACAGTGGAAGATAGAAAGTAGGTTTACCACATGAATCACCCTGTATGACGTGACTGAAAATTTGCGTTGCAAGTTTTCTGATGTATATGTACTAGATAAAGACATTAGCATTGATGAGAGTTTGAAGTGTGTCTGCTTTGAAATCTATAGCACAAAAAATAATTTCTAAAAAGTGATATGACTTTTTGTTGCACTGTTGTTATAATGCTGCAATTGTAAAAAAAAATATATATATATATTAATGCTGTCATTGGGAAATAAATGATGTTATTTTGTTATTTATACTGTTACAATAATACAATTGTAAACAAACTGTTATTTAGTTATTTAAGTTCTATAACATATTTCCATTTTTCATAATAACAAAAAAGTGTGTATTTTTAAAAATAAAGCAAACATTGTTTTGAAAACTGTCCAGATTGCTTATTTGAGGGCTAAAAATGAAACATCTGCAATATAACTGCTCCTAACTATAACTACTTCCTGTATCTTGTATTTGATTTTACTCTTATAGGTATCCGTATACACATTCTTTTGTAATTGCCCTTATTGAAATCATGCTCATCCATTTATCATACTTATTACATGCTCTTACTGAACTTTACTCGTATAAGCAAATATATTTTACTATAAGTTTACTGCTCTTAGTCAAACACGCTCTTAAATGTAATTATTTACTGTATTATTTATCTTGCTCTTATTTGAATTTGATCTTACTAGATTTTATTGTACTTTATAACTGCTCTAATCTGTAATGTGATATTCTGTAATGTGATATTTTATAATGTGATACTTTGTACTGTGATATTTTGTAACAATTGTAAGTTGCTCTGGATAAGGGTGTCTGCTAATAAATAATAATAATAATAATAATAATAATAATAATAATAATAATAATGTCACACGGCTTACCTTATTAGTGGCTGATGTAGTGCAACCAGAGAGCCATGAATAGCTACTGATACGACAGAAAGATGGAAGTAATCAAACATCACATTGACATGGTGATGAAGCCCACGGTGCAGGCTGAAGTGCAATTTCAATGTACGGCTGCTGATCAGCTGTAATGAGTTCAGGTCATCAGGTCTGAAAACAGATAGACATTAACTTAGTTTGCTGTTCATATTTAATGAAGCCTAATATTCCTAGGGTTGGTATTTTGACTCCAATTACTTAGTATGCGTCATTCTGGACTAAATGATGCACCTAATTAAACACTTAACTTGATACCAATATACTGTACCATGTCTACATAAAGCTATTAAAACGAGGTGTGACTCAAACCTACAGGAGTATTTTAAGGGTATAATAGGAATTTGCCAGAAGTTAGTTATTTGTTAGTTATTTGTTTATTTAGCAGACGCCTCTCTTTGATAGGCCGTATATTAAAAAAAAATAATAATAATTATTATTATTATTTGTTTATTTAGCAGACGCCTTTATCCAAGGCGACTTACAAAGACTAAGGTGTGTGAAATATGCATCAGCTGCAGAGTCACTTACAACTACGTCTCACCCGAAAGACGGAGCACAAGGAGGTTAAGTGACTTGCTCAGGGTCACACAATGGAGTCAGTGACTAAGGTGGGATTTGAACCAGGGACCTCCTGGTTAAATGCCCTTTTCTTTAACCACTGGACCACACAGCCTCCTTAACAAATCACTATAACTGTTAAAATAACTTCTTGTGATCAATAATTCATCATTTTTATAAACTTTGATGAAGTTGTGAGCCCCAATGTTATGTGGACTATACTAAATACTTACGAATAATCTGCATCTGTGAAATGCAGACCTAAAGACAGTTGAAAATCCATTTCATTTAGGGATTCTTCAATCTAAAAAAAAAAAAAGAAGGGTATTGAAATTCTTGACTTCTTGTTAAATGTAGATGGAAAACTTTGCAAAGGCAGACATCCATTACCTTTTTTTCATCCAGCAGCATTTTAACCTTGAAGATCATGACATCGTTCACAACTATCTCCTCATTTTTGTAAAGAATCTGAAATGTTTTACTGCAGATAATGCCATCGTGGACAGTGGCAGGAAAAGCAAGGTCTGGACCTGTAATAGAAGAGTCAAACATCAATTCAAGTCATACTCCCTTTTATAATAGGCTACAATTGTACCCTAATGTTGTATTTGTATCTCTTGTACTTTATATATATATATATATATACAGTGCCTTGCGAAAGTATTCGGCCCCCTTGAACTTTGCGACCTTTTGCCACATTTCAGGCTTCAAACATAAAGATATGAAACTGTAATTTTTTGTGAAGAATCAACAACAAGTGGGACACAATCATGAAGTGGAACGAAATTTATTGGATATTTCAAACTTTTTTAACAAATAAAAAACTGAAAAATTGGGCGTGCAAAATTATTCAGCCCCCTTAAGTTAATACTTTGTAGCGCCACCTTTTGCTGTGATTACAGCTGTAAGTCGCTTGGGGTATGTCTCTATCAGTTTTGCACATCGAGAGACTGAAATTTTTGCCCATTTCTCCTTGCAAAACAGCTCGAGCTCAGTGAGGTTGGATGGAGAGCATTTGTGAACAGCAGTTTTCAGTTCTTTCCACAGATTCTTGATTGGATTCAGGTCTGGACTTTGACTTGGCCATTCTAACACCTGGATATGTTTATTTGTGAACCATTCCATTGTAGATTTTGCTTTATGTTTTGGATCATTGTCTTGTTGGAAGACAAATCTCCGTCCCAGTCTCAGGTCTTTTGCAGACTCCATCAGGTTTTCTTCCAGAATGGTCCTGTATTTGGCTCCATCCATCTTCCCATCAATTTTAACCATCTTCCCTGTCCCTGCTGAAGAAAAGCAGGCCCAAACCATGATGCTGCCACCACCATGTTTGACAGTGGGGATGGTGTGTTCAGGGTGATGAGCTGTGTTGCTTTTACGCCAAACATAACGTTTTGCATTGTTGCCAAAAAGTTCGATTTTGGTTTTATCTGACCAGAGCACCTTCTTCCACATGTTTGGTGTGTCTCCCAGGTGGCTTGTGGCAAACTGTAAACGACACTTTTTATGGATATCTTTAAGAAATGGCTTTCTTCTTGCCACTCTTCCATAAAGGCCAGATTTGTGCAGTATACGACTGATTGTTGTCTTATGGACAGAGTCTCCCACCTCAGCTGTAGATCTCTGCAGTTCATCCAGAGTGATCATGGGCCTCTTGGCTGCATCTCTGATCAGTCTTCTCCTTGTATGAGCTGAAAGTTTAGAGGGACGGCCAGGTCTTGGTAGATTTGCAGTGGTCTGATACTCCTTCCATTTCAATATTATCGCTTGCACAGTGCTCCTTGGGATGTTTAAAGCTTGGGAAATCTTTTTGTATCCAAATCCAGCTTTAAACTTCTCCACAACAGTATCTCTGACCTGCCTGGTGTGTTCCTTGTTCTTCATGATGCCCTCTGCGCTTTAAACGGACCTCTGAGACTATCCCAGTGCAGGTGCATTTATACGGAGACTTGATTACACACAGGTGGATTCTATTTATCATCATTAGTCATTTAGGTCAACATTGGATCATTCAGAGATCCTCACTGAACTTC
Organism: Acipenser ruthenus; assembly: GCF_902713425.1. NCBI lineage: Eukaryota > Metazoa > Chordata > Actinopteri > Acipenseriformes > Acipenseridae > Acipenser > Acipenser ruthenus. The sequence goes on from NC_081194.1 coordinate 10,689,409, forward strand.
TGGAGAGAGTTTGCTGCACTGAAAGTAAAGGGGCTGAATAATTTTGCACGCCCAATTTTTCAGTTTTTTATTTGTTAAAAAAGTTTGAAATATCCAATAAATTTCGTTCCACTTCATGATTGTGTCCCACTTGTTGTTGATTCTTCACAAAAAATTACAGTTTCATATCTTTATGTTTGAAGCCTGAAATGTGGAAAAAGGTCGCAAAGTTCAAGGGGGCCGAATACTTTCGCAAGGCACTGTATATATATATACACACACACACACACACACACACACACACACAGTGCCTTGCAAAAGTATTCAGACCCCTGACCAATTCTCTCATATTACTGAATTACAAATGGTACATTGAAATTTCGTTACGTTTGATATTTTATTTTAAAACACTGAAACTCAAAATCAATTATTGTAAGGTGACATTGGTTTTATGTTGGGAAATATTTTTAAGAAAAATAAAAAACTGAAATATCTTGCTTGCATAAGTATTCAACCCCCACACATTAATATTTGGTAGAGCCACCTTTTGCTGCAATAACAGCTTTAAGTCTTTTGGGGTAAGTATGTACCAGCTTTGCACACAGTGTCGGAGTGATTTTGGCCCATTCTTCTTGGCAGATTTGCTCCAGGTTGTTCAGGTTGGTTGGACGACGCTTGTGGACCGCAATTTTCAAATAGTGCAACAGATTCTCAATGGGATTGAGATCAGGACTTTGACTGGGCCACTGTAGGACATTCACCTTTTTGTTCTTGAGCCACTCCAATGTTGCTTTGGCCTTGTGCTTGGGATCATTGTCCTGCTGAAAAGTGAATTTCCTCCCAAGCTTCAGTTTTTTAGCGGACTGGAGCAGGTTCTCTTGCAGTATTTCCCTGTATTTTGCTCCATCCATTCTTCCTTCAATTTTAACAAGATGCCCAGTCCCTGCTGATGAGAAGCATCCCCACAGCATGATGCTGCCACCACCATACTTCACTGTAGGGATGGTGTGTCTTGAGGCATGGGCAGTGTTAGGTTTGCGCCACACATAGCGCTTTGAGTTTTGGCCAAAAAGCTCTATCTTGGTCTCATCTGACCACAAAACCTTTTCCCACATCGCAGCTGGGTCACTCTCATGCTTTCTGGCAAACTCCAGACGTGCTTTCAGATGGTACTTTTTGAGTAACGGCTTCTTTCTTGCCACCCTCCCATACAGGCCAGTGTTATGCAGAGCTCTTGATATGGTTGACTGGTGCACCATTACTCCACTCCCAGCCACTGAACTCTGTAGCTCCTTCAAAGTGATTGTTGGCCTCTCTGTGGCTTCTCTCACAAGTCTCCTTGTTGTTTGAGCGCTGAGTTTTGAGGGACGGCCTTTTCTTGGCAGTGCCTGGGTGGTGTGATGCAGCTTCCACTTCCTGATTATTGATCCAACTGTGCTCACTGGGATATCCAAACACTTGGATATTATTTTGTACCCTTTCCCTAATCTGTGCATTTATATTACTTTATCTCTAACTTCTGCAGAATGCTCTTTGGTCTTCATTTTCCTTCAGATGATGAAGGATGATCCTTCAACAGTGGGGTTTTTATCCAGAAAATGTTGTGGCCAATGGTAAGGTAATTGTGTCCTCGTTAGGGCTGTTTCTTTCATCGGTGTAAACTGGGAGCTTCCACAGCACAGGGGTTAAAAATGATTTCCATTACACGAGAGTAGATGTTAAAACTTCATGCTGATTTGAACTCGGCTCTCGCCAAGATAAGCACCAACTAAGACGTAGCTTTACAGTAAACTAATGTGATCCATATGCGTCTCCATCCATTTACGTTTCCTTCCATATGATGATGTAGATATCCTTCTGTCTGGTGTTAATGGCTGAAGTGTAATGCTGGCTCCAGGGATCAGCTTATTTTGCCTCCCTGGCGCATCAGCACACACAACGGCTGCGATGCTGGCTCCGGGGATCAACCAAAGTGCGGCCTCCCCAGTGCATCAGCATGACAACCGTCTGGATTGAGCTAAGTAGGGTACATCTCTGGGGTTTTCAAGTGGGCACCTTCCATCCTCAGTGTTTCGTCGACTAGCCCACGACACCTCAAGAGGGCTCGACGGTGATTCTGGCGTCCCAGCATCACCCCCCTCCGTCCCCCACTCAACTCAGCCCAGCTTACTTACCTGTCCCCAGCCAGAATCTTTCCGTCTCAACCACAGCCAGTTGCTGCTCCTCTCTGCTGCTTCAGATAAGTTCTTCACTGTGCGACGCAACTCTTGGCCACTGAATCCGACGTCTCTGAGAAACCGGGTTGTAGAATGTGCCACAAATCCTCGACAACCCACTTCCACTGGGTAAACCCGAACTCTCCATCCTCGCTGTTCCGCTTCAGTGGCTAGTTGAGCATACCGCAGTTTCTTCCTCTCATACGCCTCATCCTCAATACTTATGCAAGCAAGATATTTCAGTTTTTTATTTTTCTTAAAAATATTTCCCAACATAAAACCAATGTCACCTTACAATAATTGATTTTTAGTTTCAGTGTTTTAAAATAAAATATCAAACAGAACGAAATTTCAATGTACCATTTGTAATTCAGTAATATGAGAGAATTGGTCAGGGGTCTGAATACTTTTGCAAGGCACTGTAATTATATATATAAATATATTATAATTATTGCTGGTAATATCCGAATAATCTAACGAATATTTTTTGACATGTATTTGGATACAAAAATCAGATGTCCGTATTTGCTACAAATGACAAATATACCTTGCACTTATTTACCACCTCACCAGAAGTTGCGTGACAGTTTCAAAATAGCAAATGAAAAAGAGCTCTGTGTGATATGCGAGATTTAATCTATATATATATATATTAAAAAAACCAAAAAACAAAACACGATCAACACAGCAGCTCTTCAGCCTCTATTTAAAAGTTTTAGTCAGCAAAAAGTAAACAAACCAGATTATGCGCGCGATATGCGTGCATAGTGTGATCTCTATGGAAAGCCATCTGGTAATGTGTTGTGCTGCTTTACAGCAAGTAAGAATCTCATCGGACAGAAAAAAGGCATTCTCAAATGCCTCACTTAAACAGTGCCCAACTTGCTGGAAATGTTGTGTAGTGATTTTTCATAGTGATTGTATATATATATATTACATATTTTTTGTTGCGACTTTCTGTTATGTGGAATGTAATACACGAGAACCAAAACGGTAAGTTTTTTCCCCTTCGTTTTACAACACCATTTCCACATTTGTTTTATTTGAAGTGTTTAAAGTATAATTTCAGCTTTCGTTTGCTTGTTCAGCTACAAAAAGGCATAAGTAAACCTCATGTTATTACTTTATGAAAACGTGTCTATGGCCATTGTTTACTGTGAAGAAATGGCAATGGCAAGGAATGAAATTTGTCAACTTTATTTACTATTTATTTTGCGAATAAACAAAACAACGTTTAACCGGAACTGCTATTTGGCATCCTTTGTTTTGTAAAATAAAGGCACACACAAACACGGGCCACACACCCCTGCCCCTGCTGCTATGCTGCCTCTGCCTGCGTTCTGAGCAATATAATAGCTTATTACTTTTTGAAAAACAAAAGGATATCCGAACGAATATTTAAATTGAGTGAATATCCAAACATGAAAATCCTGTGTTCGATCCCAGCAATAGATAGATAGATAGACAGATAGATAGATAGAGATAGATAGATAGATAGACAGATAGACAGACAGATAGACAGATAGACAGATAGATAGGATAGATAGGATAGATAGATAGATAGATACACAGATACACGTTTTACATTCGATCAATGGTTGTTGTTTATATGTCGCAGACACAAATGTACTAGGGTTACCATATGGCTCCAGATTAACCGGACGCTTTGAGACAGACCGGGATTTCAAAATTCCCCCTAAATTGAAAGTAATTCACGTATAAATGAGCTCCACTTTTGCTGAGATTAATCCTGCTGTGGTGGAATTGCTTGGGCGCAGCAAACAAGTCACACTGATCAGCTGCTTCTGATCAGATCTTAATGAACGAATAGCTAATCTATCGATATAGCAACGAGATGATAATGCGATTGTATTTGCAGAATAATATGGGCGATTGAATTTTAACAAACAGAAAAAAATAGTTACTGGCTGCAATTCATTCTTAGTTTAATACAATTATTTGACGCGCATGCAGGTATTTAAGCACCATTCTTAATTGTAGCTAAGGATGGTTAATTTACACCTTCATTTATTTCAATTTAGGGGCAAGTTTGAAATCCCGTTCTATCTCACAGCGTCCGGTTAATCTGGAGCCACATGGTAACCCTAAATGTACTTTACTGCTTTGCGATACAGGCAGGGGAACGCAGTACTCAATAATAATCAATGGACACATTCATAATACACTCAATGTTATTGCATGCTATAAAATAAGGTGTGTGTTGATATTAATACAAATAAATACTTAAAGCTCAAGAGCCCAAAGACCTGACAAATGCTCTATACAATACATGAACACAATATTTATGTAGTGTGATCAATATGGCATAGTGTATGGTAACAGTTCAAAAATAAGCATAGCCATTAAAGGGTAAGTAGCGGGGCTCTGACAAATATAGCGTTACACGTCCCCATGTGTTGCTACAACTGTTTAAATAATGTACCTGTCATTTTTCTTTTAACTGTTAACATCCTGACAACTGTTTACACTTTAGAGTTTCAAAGGTTTTTTCAAAATGGCCACCAACAAAGCTTCATTGTTTATGCTCCTTAATACAACATCAACTTCATTATCAATCAGTCTTTATTTTATATAGCTCCTTTCATAGTGGACCACCATTAGGTTTCTATCATTATTATTGTGAATCCATTAAAATGACAATAACTTTTTCTGAGCAAAACTAAAAGGACAGCATCACTTCCACTTACTGGAATAAAAATGGGAGTTTCTTAATATGAGTTGATTTCTCTATTTTAAAAACACAGAAAACGCGTGGTATTCATGCTCTTGACGCATGCTGATCAATGCTTATGATCGAAGCTCGCTTTTGTCCAGAATAGGTACCATTGTAAGCATAGTGGATCTTACAAAAAAAAAAAAAAAAAACGTGGTCAAGTGGCAGGAAACAGTCAGAAGTCGAGATTAAAATGTCAAAAGTGAGCTTTTATTGAGGTTACAGGTGAAAATTGGCAGTACAAAAAACACTAATAATTAAAATCCACAAGTCTGTATTTAACAGATATTATACACCGAGTACACAGCTACTCGGTCACTCCAGCCTCACTGGAGTCTCAAATCTAGTCACCTAAAATCCCCTACACAGGTACTTTTACCCTCCCTTATCACTAGCCCCTCCCCAGGACTAATCCAATACACCTTCATTATAGTTTTATAAATGTTACAGTATCTGCATTTAACTGATTCACATTTATTAAAATGTTAGGGTAATATCCCTTGGTTTAAATATTATATGCCCACGCTTAGGTCACCAAGGGTGTCCTCGGCTCACCGCGCACCAGCAACCCCTGTAGACTGGCCGGGCGCCTGCGGGCTTGCCTGTAAGCTGCCCAGAGCGGCACTGTCCTCTGACGCTGTAGCTCTGGGCTGGCTGCATGGCGGACCTGCAGAGTGAAAAGAAGCGGTCGACTGACGGCACACGCTTCGGAGCACAGCATGTGTTCGTCTTCGCCGCTCCCAAGTCACTGCAGGGGTGGTAGCAGTGGGCTAAGCCTAAATACAATTGGGCATTTCAAATTGGGAGAAAAACGGGGTAAAAATTAATTGGCGACTACTAAATTAAAAAATAAAAAATAAAAATAAAAAAAATAAAAAATAATGAAGCTGCATTAGAGGATAAACAAAACTTGTACTAATCCTCATTATTTAATTCACACAAAAAACAAAAGCATTCGTTTATAAGACCAAAGGTGTATTCTAGACTATAAAAGGTGTAAATCAAATCAGAAATGCTAATTACATATTTCAGGTATAGCCTGTAAGAGCTTACTTTCTCAGTACATCCACACGAAGGCAATCATGGCCAGTAGTCATGTGCAAAATTATACAATGAGCAAAAAATTTATTTCATAGTGTATAAAATATGTTATTAAAACTGTGGAGGATGGCTGAGGATGCACAGCATACACTTGTAAGCAGATTTAATGCTGCCTTCGCTGTAGAACAGGCTGAAAGTAGAGACCCTGGAAAGTCGTACTGGAATTATTTATTATTATTTTTTTTATATATATAAAATAGCCTTATGTTAAGTTGAGTAAGTTAAATAAGGATGAAACTGGTTTTGTTGCAAATGTTTTGACACTTTTTTTCAGAAAATTTCAAATGATTTTATATAATTTTTGATTATGAATAGTTCAGTTTCATAAAAGTAGGCAACACATTTTGGGATTTTTCATATTTGTTCCAGTTAGTACAATACCACAAGTCTTTAGTCTACAGAAATTGCTAGACTAACTTAGTACTGTGTTTGAGTATTCTCTAGGGCAACAGCAGTTACTTTGGGTATGTTGCAATTGAGCCAAATTTGAATATGCAGCTGGGGACTTGAGCTGCTTAGTTAGTTGCAATCGGTATTAACTTGTGTACTAGTTTAGTACCGTCCTCCGTACTAACCACGAGATCAACCCCAGTGAGTACGCTCCTTTCAGTTTGTTGCATCCTGGTTATTGTAATGCCAGTAAAATGCTAAACTTAATTTGTGGAGCACTGTAAATAGGATTACTCTCACATGACATTGCTCGATGGTTACTTAACTGTTTCATATTTGTTATTGTAATGCCAGCAATAAGCTAGACAGGTCTTTTCAAAACACCTTTATTTGTCGACTGAAGTCTAATTTGAACTGTGGAAGGTTACAGTTAACCACACAAAGGTCTGCGCAGTTCTTAAAACTGTACTATGTTTTGTCACAGCTGTCTTGCCTTGTTCATTGTCAAAACCAGACACAATGTTTGTGCTCACAGTGCAACTGTTTTACATATTTAAACAAACAAAAAAAGGATTTACTAAAACTTTAAAATGATTAAATAAATAAATAAAAAAACTTTACTAATACTACCACTGGTCAGATCAGTCAGGCACTCGGTTTCACTTCAACTGAATGACTTAGACTAACTAAATGTAAATTGCCACAACTGTGTGGTTTAAAATAAATTGTTGGGAATGCAAAACCATAAATCAAAGCAAAAATATTGAAAAAGAGAACGTTTAATATTGATCTTGTGCTTTTACCAAGCAATGAAGGAGAAAATTATTTTCAAAAGTCAATGTTTTGTATTAGCTTCTTGTAATCCATCAATTTTTCTATTATAAAACAGTGGAACTGTGTGCATATTATTCAATAACCTTTTCTTTCAGTTTATGCTTGATGTCTCCTTACAGACTTTTTAAAAGCTTATGTGATTTCATTGTTTTTTTTTTTTTTTCCCTGAAATTTAATAAAGGTGGTACTGGTTGCTTTTTTTTTTTTTTTTTTTAATTTTTTTTTTATAATATGCAATATTCTAAGACTTAACCACAGAGGGTTTGAAACTTCCTACAGCCCTGCACCCAGTTCTGGGTTTTTACAACTCCCCTTGTTTAGGTATATTATACATTTCCATGAGCATGGATTGACCGCCAATCTGAACTGATCCAGGTTCTCCTGCATTCCTCCTGAACTCACATTGATGACCTGAGTTGAGTGAAAAGATGCTCTGCGTGTTTGACGGATGTTGACGGTTCTTTCCCAGCAAGCCTTGCATCCAAGGTCAGATTCCGGAAGTTCTTTCCCAGAAAGCCTTGCAGCTAAGGTCACATTAATTTGTTTACAAAACCAAAAGGATGAACACTATTGCTTTGCTTCCGACAATCCTAACAATTCTTTGGAATTTTTGTGACTTAAAAAAAAAAGAAAGAAAACATGAGAATATTAAAGCACGGAGAAACCAGAAGCTCACCTAAACCAGAAGCTCAATTAAATGGTTACACCCACTCGTCACTTGATTGGTCAGTGTTGTGACGTACCTCCACCCATCCCACTTTGGGAAAGGGTCTGAAACAAATCAGGGCAGCTCGGATTGGCAGCCAATGCAGGTTGGGTTGAGTGGTGCGTGGAAACGAGGTATTATTGAAATCAGCAGGCGCCAGGAGTTTGGACAATAAGGGCCTTGCTAAATCTGCTCTGAACTGATCGCACTTGAAAAAGTCTTACCTGGATTGACTATTAGGAGTTGTTCATGTAGCTATAAGGGAAGGAACAATATGGTGGATCATGAAGCAACGTGATCAGATGCCAAAATCAAGGCACATTGATATCTGGAGTGATGAAATCGGAGAACTTCAGAGTTCAAAACGAAATGCACACATTATGATAAAATGTACCTTGTATTTTTAAGAAATAAAGCCATAACGTTCATAAGAAGCTCTATGTCTTCTGTGGACACGGGATCCATAATTGCCGGGTTGTACAGTAAAATACAGTGCATGGTGGGAAAATGTCACCGGACTATTTTAACAGTGGTTGTACGCAATAAGCCTGACTAAACATGAAACGGTACTTTAGTGTGGACACCGAGCTAGATTAATTAAAACATTTTTGAGTACGGTTCTCGAGATCAGTTATGTAGTGTGGACAGGGCCTAAAATTGTCTTAAAATGAGAAAAGAAAAGGAAAAAAAAATCAATAAAAAAAAATGTTTTACTGCACACAAGTTCTGAGCTATTTCCCTATAGTGAAAGCATCAAGGAGAACAGGTAAATTCACCAATGGAACAGTGAAATATGAATTACAAATTTGTGAGTAAAAGTAATTGAAAATGCTGCGAGAGAACAAAGTGGTTTTAAAAGAGCTCACCTGAAGCACGAAGCAGACTGGCCTCCAGTTTGTGAGGAATCCGCAGTGGCACTTTCATGGTTGAACGCATCTGATAAAATCTTGAAAGACAAAGATCATACAGGGGTCAGATTAGAAGACATTCACTAGGACACAAACACATGTATAAAGCAGGGGTCTGAGAACATCAAAATACTGTATCCCACCTGGACAGGTAGCAACGAATGTTTACCAGTGCAACTTTAAAGCAATTCAATACAAGATGCCGCTAGTAAATATACCAAAATTATCAATGTGAGGCACATTCATGACAAGCCTAGGGTATTGTAGAAAACACTACAGGAGTGATGACATTTTTTTTCTAGAATTACATAATAGAAAAATTGCTTTCCTTACAAACTGATATAAAAAAAAAAAAAGTAAAAACAAAGCTTATATTGACTGCAAGCTTAGAACCCCGTGGTTTATTACTGTCGATACACATTGCTGTGTAAAGCCAGTATTATTATTTCAAGGTGACAAACCGTGATAAAGAAAATTAAAGAACTGTTTGGACTGTGCACTTTGTTGTCTGTCGTTGTTTGGAGCACTGCATCACCTACACACCTGCGCACTACTTACCACTTTGCCACAATATGGTACATTTTTCATTGAAACTGGTAATAAAAGGTGTGAATATCTAAGATCTAAAATTTGAAGTTACCAGCTTAAAACGGTTTATAATATATTAAAAGTGTGGCAGTTTGAGGCTCGTAAACATCTACAAGTGAGGATGTATAACAAACATACAACAGAACGACTGTAGCTGCCAACTGAAATCGACTACATGCAAGAGATTAGTTGCTGAGACTGTTCCACATTCAGCCAATGCACTGCCAATTACTGCTCCTCTGAAGTTATGGGATGAGCAGTAAACGCATGTCCCCATGGCTTTCCCCAAACCAAAGAAGACTTTCATACATAATATTATTGTGTACTGTTCCTTTGTACTTTATTAAAGTGTGTTTCAGAGATCCTAATACAGTACAACGTCGCATATCCGACCCCTTGTGGACTGGGGTATAGGCGGATATGTGAAAGTCAGATTTGCGAACATCTATAGAAAATGACATTTACACATACATAAATAGGTTAGAGAACAAAAACAACACTCAAACTGCTTTAAACACAGGGAAATTTTTTGCATTAAAAGTAAGCGAACGTAAACGAGATTAATTAGGCTACAATACAAAGTGTTGCTATGCAGTTTACTATAAGCCATCTCCACGCAAAGCTTTTAAAAAAAAAAACAACACAAAACTGTGAATGTACAGTAACTGAAGGCTTTTTTCTTAACTCTAGAAGTCCCTGCCTCTCTTGTTCTGCTTTCTTAATATTTCTGTCACGGTACTGTGCGCTCTTTCTTGATATTATTGCCAACAGCCGATAAGAAGCTTGGTTTAAATATTGCTTTGGCTATTTTAAACAAACGGCCGGTAAGCATTGCATTTATGAAGCTTGCTTTGTTTAATTCAAATGCAACAACACACTGCCAATATCTGCAACCGTGCGCTCATATAAACACATTGCACAAAAAAAAAAAAAAAAAAAAAAAGAGCAAAGCACAAAGCTTTCTCAACTGGTGTATTGAAACGTCACTGCTAAACACAGATGACTGACACACGCACACAGCCCGTCTCTCTTAAAGGGGAACGCACCAAAAGGATGATTGCTATAACGCTTTCTTTCTGTTTCCATTGCGGACGCTGCACTTACTGCCAATACGATTACTCTCGTAGCCTAATTTTAATATTTATTTATTTATTTAGCGAGGCGGTTAATTGATCAGGGTGGTTAGGCGACGGTCGGATATGCGACGTTCCACTGTCCTATCAAACCTTTACCTCAATAATATAACATCAAAACACTAAATTAACACCAATAAGGCAGGTGCAGTAATTGTTACCCAAGTTTTATCATCATTACAGCACCTGTCTGGAGACCGAGAGAGACCATGTTATGCATACATTTCAGTACGTCTCCAGGCAGTTTCCTTATTGCTTTGGGACTAGCCATACCCGATAGAACATAAATGACTTCAATTAATTTCATCACACCAGAGGATTATGATACTGCAGTACTTTGCCTTTATGCAATACAATGTAAATAACATACTGCATAAACAGGTTCTTCCAGATAAATTCAGACTCCAGTTATCTCAAATTGAACTGTGACAGTGTATGCACATACTGTACTGTACGCCTCTCGGGCAAACTGTAATGTTACAATTAAAAAGGTATAATGCCATCGAACAACCTTTATACTGTGCATTATATCATTCAAATCTGTTTTTTCTCATTTCTATCTATTTAATAATTAACGCCCCCCCATCCTCTTTCCTGCTATGTTTCAATTTATTAATAAGACACTTATACATATCCCAGTCTCCCTTAGGTACAGCTTTAATTAGATGGAAATATAACGCTTCAACTCTAATAAGCCTGATCTCATTTGCTGTCAGTGCATTTTAAAAATACTAGCAAACCCATTGCCTTCCTCTTCACTATACGGTCCGACAGTTCAGACACATTTAGAACTCTATAACTGACAGTGCCAAAGTTGTACTGAAATAATTACTCTGGAAAATAACATTGCTACTTATGGATGAGAAAGGTTCAGTCAGTGGAAAATGTTACTCTGCGACAGCCTTCAATTTAAAAATATACCAAGAGCAGTAAGTTTATCCACTGCTATAAAAACAAGCTCAATGTTTCCAATACAATATGCTGTTCTGGTCATTGCTATTATTGTAAGACTTTACCATAAACCTAAAATCTGATGTTACATAAGCCTACTTCTAAAACATTGTTTTCTAAATTGTGCCTTAATTATTGCATTCAGTAACATACTAGGTCTTTATCATCTGGAACCTCAAAAAAAAACAACATTATGGGGGCCATCTTAGGTCACAATGAAAGGTGCCATTTGAGTTTGTTGGTAGAGTTTCCACAAAACTGATAATGTGAAGCTTCCAGCTTAAATGGTTTATTACATAATATCTGTAGCAGGTGCAGCGATGGCGGGTTGACAAACTTATAAAAGCTCCCCATACGGGGATGCTTAATAAAAATGTGAATTATTTACTGCATCCTCAATTAATAGTGCATGATTTCTTATACTTACTTCATCCTAAATCATTTACTAGTAGGGGATAAACTAAAGCAGGTCTGAAAGTTCTGTACAGGATGCAAAAAAAACTGCTCAGTGAACCCACTTTTAATGAAATACAACTCATTATTTAAAAACATTTCAAGACCCTACATCAGTGTTCCTCAATTGGCGGCCCGCGAGAGCCTTCCTTTTGGCTCGTCGCATGTCAGCTGCCCTTCATTACAGATGCAGGTAATGCACATCCACTCGAAAATGCTTCACACTTTCCAGAACACTGGCCAAACTAGCAAGATAAACGTTACGTATAGTGAGCAACGTTTTGTTTTGTTATCCTATTTTCTGTTATGGGGAGAGTAATAAACGAACACCAAAATGGTGTTTTTGTTCTTTGTGCAACACCCCCTTTTCCTCATTTATTTCTTGAAGAGTTTATTTAAGTTAAATTTGACAGTTTTCACTTGTGTGCACAGCTTAAAAAAACAACTCTAATGCTATTATTTTATGAAAATGTGTCATCTGCCACTTTGTTTATTGCGAATAGAAACTACAATGGCAGGGATAAAAAAAAAAGAAAAGAAAAAAGCAATGTCTACTTTTGTACTGTTTCTATCTGAAATACACACATGAAAAAAATTGTATAATTTTAAGTTTTGACATCCACTGCTTTTATAGTTAATTCAGTGGAGCAAAATAAAGCCTTCACAATCTATTCTGGAATATTACAGTTTTACATATAGTTTTAGGATAAATAGTATTGGAAAGCACTTTAATTTCGCTAGATTTAGCTGGGAATTGTGCAGCATGTGATTGGAACATGAAAATGAAAGTAGTTTTTGTAGTCATTTAATTTAAATATGTTAGCAATGTATTTTAACTTAGCTATTGTATTAAGTTATGACTGATGGGGGTTCCCCGAGTGGCACATCCGGTAAAGGCGCTCCACGTGGAGTGCAGGATGCGCCCTATGACCTGGATGTCGCCGGTTCGAGCTATTCCACTGCCAACCGTGGATGGGAGCTCCCAGGGGGCAGCGCACAATTGACCAAGCACCGCCCGGGGGGGAGGGCTTAGGTCACCAAGGGTGTCCTCGGCTCACCGCGCACCAGCGACCCCTGTAGACTGCCCGGGCACCTGCAGGCTTGCCTGCAAGCTGCCCAGAGCTGCATTGTCCTCTGACGCTGTAGCTCTGGGCTGGCTGCATGGCGGGACTGCAGAGTGAAAAGAAGCGGTCGGCTGACGGCACACGCTTCATTAGACAGCGTGTGTTCGTCTTCGCCGCTCCCAAGTCAGTGCAGGGGTGGTAGCGGTGGGCTGAGCCTAAATACAATTGGGCATTTCAAATTGGGAGAAAAATTAATTGGCGACTACTAAATTAAAAAAAAAAAAAAAAAAAAGTTATATGATTGATTAACCCATTACGTTTGGCCTGGTGTCAGAGCATTTTTTTTTTATTTTGCAAATCACCAGATTTGTCTCCAGTTTATTATAGAAAGGCTTGGGAAATGAGAAACGGTTTGGCTTTATTATAGAAATACATGAAAAACGTAATATTAGGAAAAAATAGCAATACAGCCACCAGTAAGTATTCAGACACAAGATATTAGCAGAAGAAACCGAGCCTGTCAAAGATCTTTTATTTGGCTTAAAAAAACCTGTTTGGCAACAGTAACAAATGTAGGGTTGCCACCTGTTCGGGTTTGACCCGGACAGTCTGGGAATTGGCATCTGTGTCCGGGTGACAGGAATTAACAAACCAGGATGCCCTAATGTCCGGTTTTAAGTGAAACGCATAAGAAACACCAACCTTCCTTTAATATTTTCTTTGACATACCGTATAACGGGACATTTTGGAGTGGAATTTATTTAGTCTTTATTGGTGGTTTGGACTGGACAGCCAATAATACTTCCACCAATTACAGTGTGGCAGCATACAGTGGGTGATCCCGCCCTCTGACAGACTGGTGGTATGCAGCACAGGTTAAGAGGCACGCGCTGGACAATGGAAAGAATGTGTTGGCTGTCAAAGTGAGTATGAGAATGGCAGCGAACAGTTTGCTTAAAAAAATGGATTTAGGAAATTTTGAATTTGTGATGCGATCAGAAACTCTGAGGCTGTATAAACTGCGCCTGCTACTGTGGTACCTGTAGGTTAAGCAGTTTTGTGTTTTGTTTGTGTCAGAAAATCTGTAACAATGGTGCAAATTTGCTTTGGATTGTTATTGTCGATACGTGTAGATACTACTATCCACCGTGCAGGTATCGCAAAGTCCCTAAACAATATGTTAAAATAAATTCATTCTGTACCATATAAAAAAAGCTGATTTTGGCAGTGCTTGCTAGTCTATTAACCAGTTTTAAATTTAAAGTGTTTTAGTTTCAGCTTTATTGTTAAAGTTTTCACATGTGCAATTCTGTCCTACAATTACTACATGATACTGTGATCATTCCACTGTGTTGTTAATGAACCACAGCTAAGTTTTAAAACTGAGAGTTAGCAAATGCCTATCGCAGTTACTGCAGTTAGTAATCCTTTCCAATTACTGATATCTTAAAATTGAAGGGCCACATATGAACGATACATATTGTAACTCATTTTTAGGCCGCCTTTGTTGTTCTCCAAGTTGCTGCAGTGACATTGTAGATGACATAACTAGTTACTGTAAGTTAGATACTGTTTTAGCAGACACATTTCATTAAGTAAACATGTATTTGAATGTTTTTTAAATTAAAAGTAGAAATACAAAACTCACATTTTTCTTTGTGAATGTGCCAAGTGATAAATGCCAATTCAAAAACCGGCAAAATCTACCAAGGTAGCAAATCTGCAAATGTAATACCAGCCAGAATTTCCAGTTATACGGTACATTTGCTTAAAGGATTTCCACTATCTTATTAGAAATGTGTTTACGGCTAGGTCGGCCAGGGTGTCCTCGGCTCACTGCGCAACCAGTGACCCCTGCAGTCTGGCCGGGCGCCTGCGGGCTTGCCTGTAAGCTGCCCGAGAGCTGCGTTGTCCTCCGACGCTGTAGCTCTTGGGTGGCTGCATGGCGAGTCCGCAGTGTGAAAAAAAGCGGTCAGCTGATGGCACACGCTTCGGAGGACAGTGTGTGTTCGTCTTCGCCCTCCCGAGTCAGCGCAGGGGTGATACATTTTCTAGTTTTAATAAAATTTTAATGAATAACATGCTGTTTTAATAGCATTACAGTGGGATTTGTATAATTATTTGTTTGCAAGACGTCGTTTGAATATTGTCAGAAAAATATCAGGAAAAAATGTATTTGCTTTCTATTTTTATTATTAAATGGCGATCAGACATTGTATCATTGTAAGTAGTTATTTCTGACATGTATTAGTTGATTGGTGCAAGTGTAGTGTTGCAAAGTTATGTTACTGTATGTAAAGTATGATCTGATAGTCAGCTTTTCATGACCATTTAAAACAACCCCCCACCACTACGCACATCTTGAGCGCCCTGTAGGTTTGAACTTTGCCTTATCTGGCCTGCCAGAGAATGTAATTGAGTACCCCTGCCCTACATCAAAATGTTAGTGCTACAGCTCTACAACTACAGCTCAATGGAGGTGCAACAGTTTTATGCACAAGCCTGAAAACTTCTACTAACAGAACTTGGGTTTGTGCACCACTGTTAAAATAATACAATGGAACTTCTATCCAACAGTTTAAACAAACATACTGAACAGCACTGCATGTGTCAGTATTTACAAATAACGTCCCCGGTGCTTGCTTTGTCAGCAAGAATTGCATTGGTTGTTATGTTACTGGAGTTTGCATAACATTTTACAATAGGAAATGGGGGCAAAACCACATGGAAAACAGATGAGAAAGGATCGAGTGGTTGCATGGTGTGAAAAGTAAATAATGTGAGGGTTGGGGCAAAGGGACAAACTGTCCAAACTGCAAACACCCCAGTGAGAAAACAGCATTAACTTGCTAGTAAACACAGTCAGTTAATTTTTTTGTTTGTCCGTTTTCCCTTTTGCTCCTCTGCCAAATCAGCATAGTAATTGTGAAATATTATAGCCTATATACACAGACAAATATCAATCACACATTTTGTTTTCTATCATAATAGACTTGAAGCCATAAAAGGGGAAGTTTTATTTGGGCTTTTTAATATCAATTATAAGAGCACAACATACAGTATTGTGTTGCAATAGTACAGAGGTGGCCAAACCGCGACTCTTTTGCAATTCAAGTGCGGCCTTCAGTGAAATGCTGGGTGACGCACACTTTGCAGCTTGTGGACAATGGCATTGAGCAAACCCTCCACGAGTAATATACGAAAGTATGAGGCTTTAAACCTGACTGGGAGGAAGAGTTTGCTTTCACTGAAAACAGTGGTAAATCGCCTACAAAGTTTAGTCTGTACAAGGCGAGCAACCTCAAACGTCATTATGAAACAAATCACAACACATTTTCATATGAATATCCTCCTGGATCAGACTTAAGGCAGATTATGTTTTCGGCGTTCAGTAAAGAAGCTGATTTAATGACTCAAGCGAGTTTTGTATGGCAAGCATGGTATATCGCTCATGGCAAACGTACTTAGATGAATTAATCTTTTTTTACAATTGGAGTGTTGGTGCTTAGGGCGCAACAATTGTTGCATCGATTATTGATCATCTGTGCTTAAATTTTACCGAGATTCGATTACATTTTGGTGAATCGATGCATCTAATTAATACCCAGTTTTAATTCTCCTGTTGCCAGTTTGCATTAAAACCTTGAGTGCGAGTGCGCTGCTTCTAATGCTAGTACGGTAGATTTGCGCGTTGCTAGGATACACACAAGTTTACATTATGCGTTGGATAAGACAAATCAGAAGTAGGCAAAATATTAACTTTTTTTTTTTTTTTATTTAAAAATGAAGGCAACACGGTTTTGTTTTTTTTATCTATTAAATCTACCAATTACCCTTTCTTTCAAAGCATGCTGTGTTTGGATTATATGGCAATATTATAGAAAAATAAGCTGTATCTAGTACGATAGTTACATTAGTCAGGGTTTGTGAGATTAATTCAAATGCTTTGCGTTTTTTACATAAAATGTAAACAATATTGAACAACCACGGTTCAAAAATTACTTCTGTTAAAATATAGTATTTTTTATTAATACAATGTTAATCTGATGCGGACGCACGGTATATATTCTTTTTAGTTGTTAAACGCAAGTCCTTTATTTATTTATTTTTTTTATAATCGGAAGTGTTCTAATGTGAATGCAAGTCGTGCCTTTTTGTTTAATTATTATGCACAACGGTGTTTTTAGTTATTAGATCTTCTGTTAAAAAAAACTAACGTTTGTTTATTTTGAAAAATAAAACATCAATGCATCGATTATCGTTGATAAATGTCTATATGATAATCGAATACGGAATTAAGGTGCCGATTGCAGCTCTGTTGGCGCTAGACTAAAACATGCATGTTTAAATGTTATACTTCAGGTCTAAAATTATTATATGTATCTTACGTCTCGTCATTAGCAGGTACAGTAATCAATTTCAAAATAAATACAGTGCATTGTCATCCACAACGTTCAACAGTTTAATACACACAGCAGTCATTAAAAAAAAAAAAAAAAAAAAGAAAAACATGTCTTTTAATTTTTTAAACCCAGTAATCATATCTTCAAGGGAAGAACTTGTCAAAAAGAATCCTTACATAAATATGCGTTTGTGTTTTTTGGTGAAATCAGGTCAGTTATAATATTTTGCTTTATAATAACTGAAATATTTTATTTAAAAGTGCATAATACAGTAAACAAATAATGGAAAAACACCAGTATTACGTTTAAAGTTTAATACACTGTAGACCTACAGTACAATACAAGTTACACAAACTGTGTAGGCAATGTTCTATCCCTTGTTCGTGTGTATTTTGCTGCCATCAAGAGATAGATAGCCTAACAACTGTACTGCACAACAATGCTAGTATTTAAAATGTCTTCCTCGCAAACATTTCATGTTCACAGTACGTGTCTTGTGGCTCTTGGCCATATGGAAATTTTGTTATGCGGCTCCTAGGGTCAGGAAGTTTGGCTACCACCGCAATAGCATATCAAATATGTGAATTCAGTCTTGCCTGCACGCATTTATAGCATGCACTATAGCTATTTGTACCCATTGCCAAAATTATGTTGGAAACCAGGAAGTCTGTATAGGAAAGTCAGTGCAGACTTTTAATTCGATACCAAACAATACCTGTGTCTACAATAGAATTGTCATCAAACCAAAACATGTAATCTAATGTAGTACACTTCTCATGAATTCATCCCAAAATAAAACAAAATTTAAGTATTCTGGGAAGAGGCAATTGGCTTTTATTTATGGCTGTGAATCAGGACTTACAAAGTTGCTGTTCTTATGGGGATAAGAAGTTTAAAATTAGAAAACACAATTTTATCAAAAAGCGACAGGTTTAAAAGTGGTATGCAAAAATAAAGTTTGCCTACTGTGCTTTGTTGTTTATTTTACAACCAACATAGTCAATAGTGAGGTAAGCTAAGGATTGACTATAGGAAACACAATTATAGTGCATTCTTCAGCTAGCAAATCATTGCTTGTGTTTCCATCTGGTACTGATCTTCCTAAATACTGTATACAGTAGTGTCAGCGTGACATAACAGGTTGATAAGACACTGTTTTCTGAGACCAATACAAGGCCACAGTTTAAAAACACAGCAGACAGATTTTTAACGTTCTAAGTTAAGACTGGATGCAGAAGGGTGCCACATTTAGGCCTTTAGAACTAAACATTTAGCAATTCCTTAAAATGTTTAAAATTTAAAATACATCCCCATCTAAATGAATCCAGAAAGTTTTGGAGTTTTTTTTTTTTTTTTTTTTTTTTTTTTTACATGAAAAGTACATTTGGCATTTCTTGATGTACTAGAGTACTCTCTCTTAAGACCACAACATTCTATGTCGCTTAGTTGAATACTTGCAAATACGTTGGCAGTGTGTGGACATTATCAGGGATAAAACCACCAATATAGTAGATGAACAGTTGATCTCTAACTTGGAAAGCTACACAGCATACAAAGATGCATAGGGGTATGGGCTACAATACTAGTACTAGAAGTCAGACCTACAGTAATAGAAACTTGTATTTGTTGAGAAGTTGCATAAATGTGGTTATCCCTTACATTAGGTGTGTACATCCTGTATTTTGTTAATTGGATGAGACATCAGCATTTTTTTTTTTTTTGTGTCACCAATTTTTGTGTACAGTATAAATGACTCATAGATTCAAGTTCTTGTTTTCTGGAAAAAAAAGGAAGTTTAAAAGGAAATCATGTACCCTTTGTGGCGATGAAATGACTCAGAATTCACTATATTTACAGATGAGTTTCAGTGAAAAGTTAAGTTATTCAGATAGCTATGTTACAGTAAACGGCAGTAATGTCTGTACTTGATTACAGAGAGTAACACAATAAACTTTGTATTTTTATAGATATATTAGAAGATTTTCATTTCACTTAATCAAACCTTCAGTAACAGTTCCAGTCTAAATTTAAAATCAATTCAGAATGTTTCCCAATTTACTGTGGCCAGCACATGCCCTTCCTATTTGCCTAGATCTTTCTCCATTCACCAGCTGCTAAGCAATTCACAAACACCTTGTTGGCACGTCTACTCAAAAAAGCACATTAAATCTGTGTTTGCCATTTGATGTAAACATATTGGGGTGTCCTGTACAGGTTTTGCCTTGTTTTAAAACTAATCAACTGATGTTATCCTACATCAACTTCCCCCACCCTTATCGTAATAAACACTACACAATGTACAAAATCTTAGTCACTAACTCAATACATTGGTCTTCTGTTTCTGGCACACATTTACACTGAC
Organism: Acipenser ruthenus; assembly: GCF_902713425.1. Classification (NCBI taxonomy): domain Eukaryota; kingdom Metazoa; phylum Chordata; class Actinopteri; order Acipenseriformes; family Acipenseridae; genus Acipenser; species Acipenser ruthenus. The sequence continues at coordinate 10,709,231 of NC_081194.1, forward strand.
AATGAAGCAGTGATATCAGCCATAAAAGGGATCAATGAGCTACATTAGCTGCAAGTATGCAGCAAAGCTCATCATCATTAACCTGTGGTGAATTACTTATTTTTTCCTTTCAAGACACAAAAGTCCCTATTTCTCAAGACATGCCGCTCTTTGCCATCTACTCTGACTTTCTTGCAGTATCCCAGGAAATCTTTTAGGAGTCTTTAATGTATTTATTAGTTCTTTTTGACTCTCTTAACAAAGTTGTACCCATACTGGATCATTTTTTCTGCACTCCCAGAGGGGTTAGACTACAGAACACAAAGAGAAAAACTCTATGATGTGCATGTATTCATCTTATTACTTCTCAGAAAAACTGGTTATGTTAAAAATAATAATATCTGAAATATTATAAGTAATAACTGAAATCAACATGAAGAATATGCTGCAGCTGTTGCCTTACTGATTTAGGTGTGGCCCTTCAAAAATTTTCAAATCAAACATGTATTATCACATTCTTATACTTGAGTTTCACACAGAGCACTCCGTGACAGTGAATTTTAGGAGATGGCTCACGGCAGCTGAGGTCTGGCAAGACATGCAAATTTATGTCCTGCTGTCAGGATTTAAAACTATACACATACGCACGCATGCACACACCTTTACACATTTGATTAGACTAGTGCTCTGAGAGTAATGCATAGTAGCAGAGGGCTGTGGCAATAAGAACTATCTCACCTTAAAAGTTGGCACGGTGCTGACCAACATTTGTCCTAGAGACGTTGTTGTTCCTGCGACTTCAGGATAGAATTGTGAAAAATTAAACTGGCAATCACCTTGAGCAATTTATTAAATACATATCTGGTACCTTTTTACAGTAGCAAGCAGGTGCACACTACAGCTCTAGCTATTCATAATACAGTCTCTCAGCAATGTGGCTTCCCTGACTCCTCATACCCTACCACCATGATAAAAATAGGAGTACAGTAAAACATTTCTCTGTGATCATATTTGTGCCGTCAAAGGTCTGAAAATGGATTGTGACAATCCAGAAATACTCCAACACTGCTGCGGCTGTGAATACAGGTATGGCATAATGACAGTCGGTTAAATTATTGTCTCTCCTTATTTTTGCATTACCAAGATTTGACTAACAAATTAAATACTAATTTGTTTAAATAGGGATCAATATTTATTTTGGGAACTGTCCAATTTCAGGTTCACACCTGTCATTACAAAGAAATTATGTCAATAAGTTATAAGGCTGCCCTTTTTACCTTGGAACAGGTCCCTTCTGCCCCATAATACAATTGCACTAGCAGTAGTACAGTAGTTATAAGGCAGAACACAAATTGTCACATAACTATGGCTCCCAACTACAACGTTATATAGCACTGGGAGTGTGATTACAACAGGACATTGGGATGTCAAGGGATCTTAAAATAAAATATTTAATTTCTGTGTTTAGTGAGATGGGTCTTCGTATTTAAGTGAAGTGCAAGTAATTGCAACATTTTGCAACACACGGTTGACTGTGCAGGAGAAATGTATATTAAAGAGTAACACAGATTGTTTTTTTAAGAAAGACACAGGGTTATTCCCAGGGTTGTAGGGATGAACCCATTTTAATGAACTGCTTTATTCCACTCATTCTATTGTTTACTTTAACAGTATGTTTTGTATCGGGTATCCCCCCCCTACAGTCTTGACCCCCTCTCTTCATGAAAGTCTGGATCCACCCCTGTAAATTTTCCATAACATTGAAACAGTTCATGAGATATCAGCAGTTGTCACTGCTCTCCAAATCTGTACAAGCTTCCCTCACAGAAAACATTAAGGGGTAGATGTACCATGATGGGCTAGTCGCAGCGCAAACATACCGCAATTTGCATTTTCGTTACGACAATTCGCAAAGTGCACATTTTGTCGTATGTACCAAGAACAAATATGTTAATGAAGAGAGCCGCAACAAACTAATTTAAATATTATTTGCGTCATCTTAGCGAACTCTCTAGCGACAGCTGTACGGCATAAAATAGTGGGAGTTGAGGTGCAAGAATCAAAATAACATTGTTTTTGTTAAATGTAAACGTCATCTGTACAATGCATTCTGTCCTGTCTTCCTTTTACCTATTTTAATATTGTGATTATATATATATTATATATATATATATAAAAGGCAGTTTAACCCCATCAGATTCTATAGTGGGGCCCCCACCTTCACCCCCCAAAAAGCTTTTCATAATCATACAATAGCCCCTCGCTAAACCGGACATGTTTGTCCGGCATAAGGAGGTGTCGGTTTTAAAAACAATACAATAAAATCACTGTGACCGAGTGCTGTTGTTGAATGGCGTGTGTGGTGACGTCACGGACCAGGAAATGCCAGAAACAAAACAGTGGATGGGCGGGTGAAGCTGAACGCTACTGCGGTCAGCGTATTTATTAAATAATAATACAAAACAAAAGATTCAAACAAACAACAAAACACAAAACAAAAAGGCGCGTTGGCCAAACAAATAAGCGTGCTGGTTTTAGCACCAGCACAATACTTAGCAGTTGTTTTTAATCTTTCTCTCTCCTCGCTCTCTCCGCTCCCCGTACTCTGTACACTCTTCCCCGCAGCACGGACAGCTGCAGGTTCTTATACTCTGGCCGAGGGGTTAACTAGCTGTTAATTATCTTATTACCCCTCGGCCACAGTTTGCACGAGTTTAGTAAGAATGCGTGACTGTCAACTAGTTAAATAATCAGTAGCTGATCAGCCACGCATCCTCACAAGGTTTTTAAAAGATAAAAACAATAACAAATACGCGGCGCAAACAATAATACAAATAATAATAAACAGTGCACATATAAATGTAGGGGCGGGACACTCCGCCACATCACACACACACATTTACAGTTATCGATGTATTTTAAATATAAATCATTGCACTGAAATAATATGCAGCAGCACCAACAGATTTGTGAGTTATTGGAGCAGATTCATCAATGTCTTTGGATAGCTCTGCCAAAGGGAAATCCATACATTTTCTAAACGTTTCAATTATTTTGTCCAACATCGTATATACAAAAAGTTTTGCAGTATGCACACACAGTTCAGACAAAATACAGTAAACAGATTGTCAAATGTCAAATCAGATTATCAACTGTGTTCTAGTTCTGCCACTGACAAATATCTGCGGCCTTTAGTTCTGACAAACTAAAAAGGACTGAACAGCTTAACATAATGATGACACATTTTAATTGCCTTTTAAAATGTTGCTTTCTTTCCACTGTGTGATACCAAACCTTCCTCCTCTGAACAACTTCTGGGCTGCAATACATTTTTTTTTTTTTAAAAGATACAATATTGCACTCGACAGACATATACAACATTCAAAACTAAACCCTTAAATCTTTTGTTACATTTGTTTGCAGATTGGGAATGCTGGATAGCTCAGCTAAAATATAACTGATATTTGATAGCTGGGTGGGGCAGAAACTCAATAACTTGAGACTACTTTATATACAGCTCCAAAACGATCATGTTTAATAAATTAATAAATAAACAAACAAAGAAATCTGCTGATGCTTACACTGTAGCTAATATGCACTACTGCCTCAGAACACAACATTAATGGGATTGTGTTGTAATGCACTTATGATTTGGTAGAACGACATGTGGACACCGCTTAAGCAAAGAAAGGGTTATAACCAGTGCTGGGATGAACATGGGGTTTTCATGTTCACGGGATATTCACTCATAATTTAAATATTCATTTGGATATTTGTTTGTTTTTCAAAAAGTAATAAAATCCATTATATTGCTCTGAACGCAGGCAGAGACAGCATAGCAGCAGTGTCAGGCGGTGTGGCCGTGGCCTCTGAGTGTGTGCCTTTATTTTACAGCAACAGGGCATGAAGTTAAGGTCATGAAGGGCAAGACAATGTTGCCTTCGTTGAGCGTGAAATTTCAGGGGCGCCAAGGCAGTTCTAGGGGTTAAAAAGGCAAAACATAAATCCAACCCAAGGGCACCAAGGCAATTTCATACTCAACAAAAAACAAAAAATTAATACAGATAGTTTATTATGTTGATGAAATCTGAATTCAAACAAAACACAAATTAATGTTTTCTGAGTGATCCACACACTAATTATTACAGAAATAAAATATAGGTCACTTTTCCATTGTAAAAATAAAACGGTACAAAAAATCCAATTTAAAAACAAACTTTCATAATGAAAAGATACAAAGGGTAATTTGGCAAAAAATAAATATTCAGAGTATTTTTACAAAACTCGGTCAGCCTGTCAACAAGAGCTAAATATAGCGCTTGTCTGTACTTTAAAGCCCTCTATGCCATGTGTTTCATAATTTAGGGTAAGCAAGTTCAACTGGATTTCATATACCATGTTGTCTGCTGGTGAAGCAAACATTTGCATTTTTATATGCTAAACATAGTATTCTTATGGAAATCGTGAAATCCATGCTCACTGTGAGCCTTAGTGATACAACAGCACACATAAGCAATGTCAGTGAAGGGAAAGTTAAAAGGTAGATTTTCAGGAAAACTGGCTGAAGATTTACCCATGGCTGGAGTTTAATAACAATATTAGCTGTTCGGTCTGCGGAGCTGTAGTTGCTCGAAATAGAAACTTCATCAGGCAGTGGAGAGTGCTCTGCATCACAATGATTAATAGCTGGACATACATAATGTTAGATGTTTACATTTGAGAAACTTTATATAGTTTCACAGTTCTTGAAATTTACAGTTGCAAAGGATTTGGTTTTGTTATGGTGCGTTGCTGGACACTCGATTCAGGAAAAAAAAAAAAAAAAGTTATGCTGTTTTTAAGAATACACATTCTAACCCCTTTCGTGAAGGCGCACGTTTTACTAGTTAAAAAGCATAACTACGTAAGGTATTGAGAATGTATTTCACAAAAATAAATGAAAATAGAAATTGATCCACATCACAAGATTGTGTTTCGTTCACTATTGTTATCTCTCCTACTCTTTTCATAACACGGAGAGCTGCTACTTGAACCATGTCATAGCTACTTGCTCAGTTTTTTTTCTTTTTTTCCTTTTTTGTTTAAGAATTTGAGCAAAACTAATAATAATCCATCTATTGGGTGTTCATTTTTAGCGTTGGTGTTGTGGGGGGAATAACACCGAACTAAAAAACAGCAACGGTCACTGAAATGTCTATATAAATTAGCAATATACACTGAAGATATGAAAGGAGTTGGAATGTATATTGCACCGTTAAAGCATTTCAATTTTAAGCCTGTTCTGTCACAATTAAATTTCATTCTGTCTAATCTCATCCTTTCTGCAGTACTGTACTTGACAACTGTAAATTCACATTATTATTATTATTGTCGGGGACGAACTGTTGTGCACCCATTGCTTACCTGAACATTAGGCAAATCCTAGAACACTTCACTGCCGCTTGACAGTTGTTCTTTCCTCTTTCTTTTTAAACGTTTTTGAATTGGCATTGGGGCTCACAGACGAAAAAAAAAAATCACACAGTGAACACTTGTGACTGAAAATTCCTGGAAACGAGGTCATATTGAGCTCAGTCTAACAGCGTCCCTCCTTCTGTTTGCGCGTCATTAACCAATGATACAGTATGCCTTTCTTGTGGCTTAGTGCTGGGAAGTGCACAGTAAAAAGAATGCCAACAATAATACATTATAATGACTCATTTTCTTGCAGGACTGAATTGTGACAGAACGGGCCAGCTGACGCTGAGCAAGTTTGTGAATGGGTTGCAGATCAGATGTGCTGCTGCTGAGGGACACCGGCGACAATGACGGCCGGGCTTACTGGTAACTTTTGTCATTTGTTTTTTTAATTTGAGAGGCATTGCGGCAAGTGGCTTGGGCACTGCGGTAATTGCCGCCGGTGCCGTCGGTTATTTCGCACCCTGCAGCAAGTGGTTACAATACGTAACAGTTTGTTTAGAGAAATAGCACAGGAGGAAATAATACGTTGTGTAGGAATTACTTTACCCCAGTGAATTAACTACAAAACAAAGGATACCATATAGCAGTTCAAGTTAAGCATTGTTTTGTTTATTACTGAAATAAATAGTACATAAAGTTCACACCGCATTTTATTTATTACTTTTTTTTCATTCCTTGCCATTTCCATTTCTCCACAGTAAACAGTGACCACAGACATGTTTTCATAAAGTAATAACATGAGGTTTACTTGTGCCTTTTTGTAGTTGAACAAGCAAACGAAAACTGAAATTTAACTTTAAACACTTAAAACAAATGTCGAAATGGCGTTGTAAAACGAAGGGGAACAAACTCACTGTTTTGGTATTACATTCCAAATAACAGAAAGTCGCAACAAAAAATACATAATATATACAATCAATATAAAAATCACTACACAACATTTTCTGGAAGTTGGGCACTGTTTAAGCAAGGCATTTCAGAATGAAGTGCTGGCCATTTTTCTGTTCCATGAGATTCTGACTCACTCTAAAGCAGACCAACACATTTTTGTCCCAGATGGCTTTCCATAGAGATCACTATGCGTGCACACGCATAATCTGTTTTTTGTTTACTTTTTGCTGTCAAAAACTTTTAAATAGAGGCTCAAGTGGTGCTGTGTTGATCTTGTGATTTTTTAAAAAAAATTATATATTAATCTCACATATCACATGGAGCTCTTTTTCATTTGCCATTTTTTTTTAAACTGTCGCGCAAATTCTGGTGAGATGGTAAATAAGTGCAAGGTATTTTTGTCATTTGTAGCAAATACGAGCTTCTGATTTTTGTATCTGAATACATGTCAAAAAATATTTGCTTGAATATTCGGATATTTGTCCCAGCACTAGTTATAACAGCAGTCAGCTGAAAGCTGCAGTTTAACATACTATGTTTAGAAATATTGTGACAGAAGCCCGGTCATGGTACAGTAGCCTACATATAGGCCTGTCTTACACATTTCATAGGAATGCCTACTGTAAACAGCCTATGCCCAGCCAGGCTAAGTAACCCCATACTCGTTACTCCCTAGAGAATCCAGTATTCCACTAAGGTTGCTAACTGGAAAATGTCGTTTAGGGTTAGGCTATTAGAACATTTTTGTTTATTATCACATTGACTTGGGTGAAGCCCAGCGAGTTTCCTATGCGCAGCATGGAACGTGAGTGTTGGACAGGGTTCTACAGTCTGGAAAGCAAAAAGATAAACAGGAGAATAATGGCCTTGTGAGAATCATGTAATGATAGGTAAGAACTAAGAATTAGATATTTAACATTTGCTGTTGTTTGCAGTGGGATGTTACAGTGCTTTATACCTACCATACCAGTTTATGATCTAACATGTTTAATTGCAAAGTTTAAGTTAGGTGTAATCCACACAAGTCATAATGACTGTAGTCTCCGTTCAATTATGTTAAAAGAAATTACACAATATGTCATTTGTTTTGTGTACCTTGCACTGACATTGAACTGTCAAGCCATTTATACTGGAAGTTTTCTTGCCACAAGTACAAGCCACAATACCCCTTATACTATTACCATGCAAGTAGTGCTTTTAATCTACAGTACATTATAGAGCACAATTCCACTGTAAAAACACCAGACGGGTGCCTTTTATTATTATTATTTTTTTTAAGTTAAGTGAAAGATCACTAATGACCACCGGCATGACATTAATGATCCAATGCCAAGTTCAGCATTGCGGTGGGTATTCAGCATACAAACAGAGGCTCCAAAACTACAATTTCAACTTTACATTAGGAGCACCTTTTTAGTAATGAACATCATATTTAAGAAGCAACCATTAGAGATAGTGTGCCGCAATCTAGCCCAGAAAAGGTACCTGCAGCAAATACGGTCTCTACTTAAAGTTTTTCTCCCAATGCCAACAAACCACACTTTGCAGGTACTTGGTATGAAACTAAGGTTTAAAAGCAAACCCCAAAATTGTTTTTCAGTCATTGCCAGCTAAGGTTTATCTGTCACATGTAGCTGATTGCCAAAACATTACAAAATCTGTCCAAGGCAAGCATTAGAAACTGCTGCAATGCATTTGGCAGTCACAAATGCACTGCTTGCAGATGATGTGATCATATAATACAGCACAAATATCTTCAAAAGCCCTGAAGACAAACAAACAAACGAAAATGTAATAAATTGTGATCCTGAGTTTGAAATCATTCCACAGCTTACGTAACAATAATTTATGATCACAGCAAACACTGCCTATCTTTAGAACTAGGGATCTAAAGACAGCAAAGATTAGTTAAGGTTACCATGCTTATTTTTGGCAGTAAATTATGTTTGATTGACTATTTTGATGTGCCACTTAGAATTAATATTCTCAGCCCTTTTAACCCCTATACTATACTAAGCTAAAGAGCCAGTACCACTTCCAAATAAGTTATATCAAAACCTGCAAGATGTACTGGATCTATCCTGGAACTTTACATACTGTAGCCTTTCGGGTTTCTAGGATGCGGTCTGCTTGGTGTCCTGTGCAGCAGGGCCATCTCAGATGAATTGACTCAATGAACATGTTTTATGTTTTTAGACCCCATTAAAATATATTTTTTGTATCTTTGTAAAATGCTTATTGCCATAGCTTAACTACCAAGACCACTCTGGTTGTGAGCAGAGGTCAGAACCAGTGTTCAGCTGTCATCTCATCCCCTGTTCAAGATGACTAACCAGAAGCCTGGTCATTCCAAACTGTCATTCAGGCACTTTGCGTAGGTTATTTGTTAATTCATATAATTTTTTTTTATGTTAAGGTAACGTTACTGTGTTACCATGTTTGGTTTATTAAAATTATCAACCACAAAAAACATCAGGCAGGCTGGAAATACAGCTGGATAGATTCCCTGTTTTTGGACTGCAAATAAGTCTTCACTCAAGTTTTGAAGTGTTTTGAGTTGTTATCCAAATAAATTACAATTTAAGTTCCTTATTGCCACAGGAATGATCTAACACTAGTGTTTACCTGAAAATCAGCACATTAACGCACCCACAGATAAATCTATATCATTACAGATTAATGGGAAGCCACAGGGGGCATTGTTATAATAGTTTTATTTTAGTAGCTTCAGCTAATGCCAAAAAAAGACTAATGGGGGGGTGGGGGGGGTGGAGGGAATAAGCAAGTCTTAAAAAAAAAAAAAAAAAAAAAAAACACATTTAACTAACACTTCTAGCACAATGACAAATACTATAGCAGTATATAAATAAACAGTGACGATAAGTAACAGATTTACTGTAAATAGACATGATACAGAAAATAAGTTGACCAAAAGCAGTTGTGCTAAATTATTTTAGTAATTTTATTTCAAATAACTTGTTTAGCAAGGGCCTAAACATTATAGCGATGTGAAGCAGATGCACGCCTATGCAATGACATTCTGTCTCGCCATTGGTTTGGCTGAAAATTACTGGGTACAGTTTGAACAAATTGATGTGACGTGTGGGAGCCTGTGATGGTTTAACTATTTTGAATGTAGACAAACAGAAGCTGCTCCATCTGCTGTATTCATCATTGCTCCCAGTGTGAGGAAGGACAGGATGTTTTGGTCACGCCACCTCCTTTCCACTGAGCAGTTGGTTTTGTCGTCCTCCAGTATCCTGCTAAAATGTTAACTACTACATTTCCAATTGCTGAACATTTATCCGCACCGATAAAGTTCTTGTGAATATAAGTCATTTTAACCTGCTACCCTAATTGCCAACTTTGCCTTGAATGAGAGATACCAGACAATATTCAGACATATGTATCTGAATATTTCAATGAACATTGCTCGACGTATTCAAAAGGCAAAAATTAATGTCTGTGTCTGCCAGAAATTATACATTTTGCCAACTTGCAAAACAATTTCTAAAATGGCAAATGAAAAAAGGGCTCCATCAGATTAATTATATATATATATATAGTAAAAGGCTTGCACCCGCTCGGGTTCTTGCCCCTTTAAAAACTGCGACCCAACATACAGATTTTTTTCCGTGCTGATGTGTTATTTTTAATTCAAACAAAATAAAAACAACACGAAATACAAAACACAAAATAAACACCCAACTCAGATTTTGGAGCGCTGACTACACAGATTATTCCCTGACTAACTTGCAGGACGGCTAAGCCATTTCCCCGCCAAACACAATAAACAAAAACCACACAAGTTTCATACAGCACACTCTTTACCTCACGACTGCCAGGAAGCAGCACACCTCTTCTGCCACCTTCTCCACCACAGCCCTGAGCAGACTAACTGCCTCCCTTAAATACCCTGCACCTGGTCCTAATTTGACAATATTTACCAGGTGCAGGGGATAAACAATTAACAAATGCTGTAAAGTAAGAATGCTTTCAAAGAAAGACATGTTAATAGATTATATTTATCAATTAACTAAATGCAAAGTGAGTAAACAGAAGAAAAATCTAAATCAAATCCATATTTGGTGTGACCACCCTTTGCCTTCAAAACAGCATAAATTCTTCTAGGTACACTTGCACAAAGTCAGGGATTTTGTAGGCATATAGTCAGGTGTATGATTAAACAATTATACCAAACAGGTGCTAATGATCATCAATTCAATATGTAGGTTGAAACACAATCATTAACTGAAACAGAAACAGCTGTGAAGGAGGAATAAAACTGGGTGAGGAACAGCCAAACTCAACTACCAAGGTGAGGTTGCTGAAGACAGTTTACTGTCAAAAGTCATACACCATGGCAAGACTGAGCACAGCAACAAGACACAAGGTAGTTATACTGCATCAGCAAGGTCTCTCCCAGGCAGAAATTTCAAGGCAGACAGGGGTTTCCAGATGTGCTGTCCAAGCTCTTTTGAAGAAGCACAAAGAAACGGGCAACGTTGAGGACTGTAGACGCAGTGGTCGGCCAAGGAAACTTACTGCAGCAGATGAAAGACACATCATGCTTACTTCCCTTCGCAATCGGAAGATGTCCAGCAGTGCCATCAGCTCAGAATTGGCAGAAAACAGTGGGACCCTGGTACACCCATCTACTGTCCGGAGAAGTCTGGTCAGAAGTGGCCTTCATGGAAGACTTGCGGCCAAAAAGCCATACCTCCGACGTGGAAACAAGGCCAAGCGACTCAACTATGCACGAAAACACAGGAACTGGGGTGCAGAAAAATGGCAGCAGGTGCTCTGGACTGATGAGTCAAAATTTGAAATATCTGGCTGTAGCAGAAGGCAGTTTGTTCGCCGAAGGGCTGGAGAGCGGTACACGAATGAGTGTCTGCAGGCAACAGTGAAGCATGGTGGAGGTTCCTTGCAAGTTTGGGGCTGCATTTCTGCAAATGGAGTTGGGGATTTGGTCAGAATTAATGATCTCCTCAATGCTGATAAGTACAGGCAGATACTTATCCATCATGCAATACCATCAGGGAGGCATCTGATTGGCCCCAAATTTATTCTGCAGCATGACAACGACCCCAAACATACAGCGAAAGTCATTAAGAACTATCTTCAGCGTAAAGAAGAACAAGGAGTCCTGGAAGTGATGGTATGGCCCCCACAGAGCCCTGATCTCAACATCATCGAATCTGTCTGGGATTACATGAAGAGAGAGAAGCAACTGAGTTTGCCTAAATCCACAGAAGAACTGTGGTTAGTTCTCCAAGATGTTTGGGCCAACCTACCTGCCGAGTTCCTTCAAAAACTGTGTGCAAGTGTACCTAGAAGAATTGATGCTGTTTTGAAGGCAAAGGGTGGTCACACCAAATATTGATTTCTTCTGTTCACTCACTTTGCATTTTGTTAATTGATAAATATAAACTATTAACATGTCTATTTTTGAAAGCATTCTTACTTTACAGCATTTTTTCACACCTGCCTAAAACTTTTGCACAGTACTGTATATATATATTTTTTTTTAAACAACAGAGGATCAACGCATCTTTTGACAGCATGAAGTAAACAGTCCAGATTAGGAATGCGCGCACAACCCAAGCTGCCAAACCCTACCTAAAATCACAGGTGCTGCTTCAGATTTTGGAAGTGTCTCATAATCAGGGGATAAAGATGCAGGTACAGTGTGTGACTCAAATGCCTCATAGTTTTTGAACACTGGCCCAGCTTGTAAGGGAAAAGTTATGCATAATAATCAATTGTTTTTGTTGTGATCCTAGTTTCTGTTATGTGGAATGTAATAAAACAAAAAAATTTGGCAATGCTCCCCACACATGAAAAACATGTTTAACTTAAATTACTGCTTGGCATCCTTTGTTCTGCAGTTAATTCAGTGGGGGGTAAAGTAAGGCCTTTTACTTTAATACAGTGTTACATGTAAGGGTTCTGATTACATTTTGCAAATTAAATAAATATTTGAATAAATATTCATCCCAGCACTAGGTATATACGTAGTGAGTTGGAATAATAATAATAATAATAATAATAATAATAATAATAATAATAATAAAGCATTTATTTATGTTTTGCTCTGCACTTACCCTCTCTGGAATAGATCCACATTGTAGAACTTGTGAAGCTCCACAGAGAACTCCACTGTTGCCTGCACCTCACTCATGGTTTAACGGAGAAGTAGAAGATAAGCGCTGTTTACATCCCTGGCTTCACAGCTGTGAGAAGAAATTCCTGTATCAAATCATAAGCATCACAAAACAGCAGCTACTGTCCTTTTTTAAAACATGAATTTAACAAGATTCTTAATACATCACAATTGATGGTACTGTATGTGCATCATAGGCAAAGAAAGCATCAAAGAGTTCACTGAGAAAAAAAAAATCTGGTAAAGATTTTGCCCTGGATAAAGGCTAAGTCTTTCAAGGAGTGTCTTGCAAATTATTATTTTCATTTTGGTGATTAAGAGCTGGAGTTTCTTAGTACATGGGAGGTGAAACTTGCATTGTGTCACAACAGCAAAACAAACACAGTAATCCGTCGCATATCCAACTGAGGTGGGACCAGAGTAAGGGCGGATATGTAAAAAGGCAGATGAATGAATCCTGTTTTAAATACCATTATACACAGCTGTAACAATTACTATAGTAACACAATTCTGTTTTGAGAGTCAGCTTTTACTAGGAGCGTCCTTAAATCCCTTGCTTAGAAAGACACAGGGTATTAATGCTTGTGACAGGGTAGCCGTCTGCCGTGTGGATGCGTGCATTCGCTGCAGAGTGACAGGCAGGAGATGGAGACGGAGGTTGAAGTTGATACGCCCAGCAGGTGAACAGGATTTATTTACATATCAACATACTGAACAGCTCACGTGACACTACCAGCAATGGCATCGCACGGATCACATAGAACACAGTACGGAAACTTTGGTAGGATCTACAATCTGTTCTTCTAATCTCCTCTGTTTAATAATAAACGTTGATGAAGAGATTGATCATGGCGGATAAACGGCTAGGGCGGATATGTGATGTATTAGTGTACTGCCACATATAAAGCCAATAGACTATTTTATTTTCTGTTGAAAACACAACTTGAATACAACACAGACATTAACTTCTAACACCTGTGATTACCCCTTTTATACACCTGTGGCTGGAGCCTCATTAACCATTAATCATTCAATTATGGCCCCAGCCACATTCTCACGTGCTTTCTGGCAATGAGGAATTTAACTGCCTCCCTGCCAACCCAATATTCCCCACACATACCTCCCCTGCTGTGCACAGCACACCTGGCCATAATCGGCCACCTTCCCCCTTAAAACAGCAACCAGAAATGTTAGCAGCGGAAATGCTGGCAGCGGTGCAGGGGCACTCCAGTAGTGACCACGCTGGCAGTGGCAACGCCAACAGCGGCACTGCTGGCAGTGCAGAGCACACCAGCAGCAGCAATGCTGGCAGTGGCAATGCTGGCAGCGCTGGCCCCTCCGGACGTGCAGCTGTCAGGGGTGCGGGGTACTCCGGCAGTGGCAATGCTGGCAGTGGTGCGGGGCACTGCAGCAGTGGCAATGCTGGCAGCAACGCTGGCTCCTCCACACGTGCTGCTGGCAGGGATGTGGGGTACTCTAGCAGTGGTAACTCTGGCAGCAGCAATGCTGGCAGCGGTGCGGGAGCTATCCGGGAGCGGCAACGCTGGCCCCTCCATACGTGCAGCTGGAGATGGCTCCCCCTTCTTGGGCCCACCTGTGGCTGGAGCCTCATTAACCATGAATTCCCATGTGCTTTCTGGCAAGGAGGAATTTAACCCCCTCCCTGCTAACCCAATATTCCCCCCTGTGACAGAAAGACAATGATTCTTGGTGGCAAATCTCCCTCTCGACCTGTGAGGGCACTAAGTAACGGGAACAGAGTACTCTGGACTACTTGGCCTGACACTTCGTTCCGAGGGGTAAAAGGAAGTCGGTCATGTAGAAAAGAGACGGAGCTTCGGTACACTAACTCATTGACCCGGAGGGGAAATGATGTGGTAGCTGCAGATCATAAAAAGCAGCTGCAATCGTTTACCAAGGGGTCATGAGTGACGGTATAAATAGGGGTCGAAGCAATGTTATCTGTTCCTTCATTTTGGTTGTGTGGACCTGGAAGGACCCGTACTGTTTGTGAAATAATCGTGATCGTGTTTGTACTGTCTATTGTTGAGAGTATTCACTAGATGGCTAACAAGTTCCGGAGCTGTCGCCAGAGGCCAGCAAAAACCCGGAACAGCACTTCACTTGTACCACTGTAAAACTGTATTGCACCACAATCACTAATTCACTCACTAACCAGACTTGTGTATGTGTTTTGTGTTTAATGTGGGGATACAAGAACAGGACTATTATTTCGGGACCAGCTTGGGGGATTCTAAATGTAAGTAATACACGCCGCTGTATTACTTACTATTATTTCCTGTTTGTTTTGCCGTCAGGCACTGGACAAAAACAACTAATAAAAACAAACCTTTTCACCTGGATTACAATTGTCTGTCTGTTCTTTGATCACCTGCACCTGTACACTATGCAGTCTGGTTTTATCACATTGCTTCTACTACAAATTATATTGCGTTGTTTTGCTGTACCTGTGCATCACCAGCAGTTGTAAGATATTCATGTGTTACTTTTACTTAAGGGAAAAATATTTCTACCAGAAAATGACATTTGAAAGTCAATAATCTTTACAAATACTGTTAAAAATAAAGTAATTTCCCTTAAAAGAAGATTACTGTGGTTTGTGAAATGAGAAAATGTAACACAGTACATGTACAGTACATGAAGAATATTAAATAAGCTTATTGCATATAATGCTTATGTAATGTGTGATTAAATTGACATTTAAGTTATGAAGACAGAAATAGCCTGAACAATCACAAGCCAGAAATGTATTTGAATACTTATTAATTTGCAAAAAGTTATCAAAGTCATTTTATGTAACAATATTAAAGTTGAAAAATATCCCAGAAGTAAGAAAGGCCTGACTTTACCCTTGTGAATTAATTACAAAACAAAGGATGCCATACAGTCGTTATGGTTAAAAAGCGAAAAAATCTTGTATGCTTTTCAGGTAAAAACATAAAGCAGACAATGCACATTTTTGTAAAGTTGCCTTACAAATCTACAGTAATTAGCCATATTCAATGAACTCCTGTCCAATATATGTGAATCCTTAGCAGGTCATTGTTGGATCAGCGGTTTTGGTTCTTCAAATCTTCTATGTTTGCAATAAATTCAAACATTTATTTTTTTAGTTATACAATTACAGTAGCTCCAGGCCATTTTAATAAAACATTTATCTTTTTTAAAACTACTGTACTAGTTCTTAAACAACAGTAGGTCTACTAGGAACATTTTATCATCTTTTCCCATCTGTATGAAACATACATGGTTACTTTTGAGGAACAGTTTATACTACAAAAAAAATAAACACTCATTTAGTGTCAAATCACCCAAACAACAATTCCATAAAAACAAAGCATTTGATTTTTTTTTTTTTTTTTTTTTTTTTACTATACTGGTCATTTGAACTTTAGTGTTTGTGGCACGACTTTAAGCCTGCTGAATACTATCCCCCATTGAATGATGCCATCTATTTATTTCACAGAGCAATTTAAGCTCAACAGCATTCTCTTTTAAGCAGTTAAAAAAAAAAAACATTGAATATGTACAGGCAAACACTTGTTTTAAACAAAAAGTGAAAAAAAACTATTCTGCTGTTTACAAAACTGATGCTTTAGTTTAAGTCAGCCTTCATTTGTGCAAAACTTGCATGTAAACAAATAAACTTCTTACTGTATTTTTTTTTTTACTGTGGTTTATAAAAGTCACTTATTTTAGACTGCGTCAAGCCTTTTTCAGGTTAAACAAATGGACCCGTTCCATCAAGGTAAGCCATTTGTTTTTATCCATTAGAATGTCTCCAACTGTCCTTCAATTAACAGTATATGCCTCACTTAGGCGAGAAAACATTTGCAATGTCTTGCTTTCTTATTTTCAGATCCATACATGCAGATTTTTTTCTTTTGCTCTGGTGTTAAATGTAGGGTCGACTCGCCATTTTTTCTGTTTTGCTTTGGGAGTGGGAGTGTTGATGACATTGGTATGAACATTCAGTTAACAACGAATTAGAAAAGCAAGTCAAAGGTTAACTGAATAACTTTGTTGTTTTAATTGGCCATGATTATTTCACTGGCACTACAATGAGGGAAACTACAATGCTTTTATTTACGTTTGCTTGGCTTGGGAAGTTGGCGCATGGCGAACAGCGGGGTGGCGATATAATGGGTAAAAATAGCACTGTTTTTATACTGGTGACATTTGTTCAGAGAGAATAGCTGGCGGTATGCGACGGTATTCTATGACCTTGATCTGGAGGTACAAAGGTTTCCCACAATCCTTGTAAATGCATTACTCTACCTGTGTGACAATTACCTCCAAAACCTACTTAGTTTGAGAGTTATGACGTGTGAAACATTAAAGCATAATTTTAGTATTCACTCCCCACTTTGCAGGCTGAGGTTTTAGTGGCTCTAGAGCTGCAGCCAGAGCCAGAGCCAGAGCCAGCTAAAAGCAGCTGGAGCTGGAGCAACAGTGTGGCGCAGGGGCTGCTGGAGCCACCTGGAGCTGATCTACTGAGCCACTTCGGAGCCGGAGCTAGCAAAGCTGGAGCACGGCCAACCCTACTGGAATGGCTGTTTAGAAGGTGTGCTCAAGATACTGCAGTCTCCTTACAGCCTGAAAAAAAAATCCCAACAGAAGCGGTGTTACAATATAAATTTCCATAAAACTCAGGGGTTTTTTTCCAGTTTGTATTCACAAAAGCTGAAGATCGCATACTGTGTAGCTGAGAGATAAAAGGAGTTCAATGAATTATTTAAGGAAAGGCACATCAGAGGAAAGAAAAATAAGGCCAAGTCTCCACGGTTCATTTTTACAGTCATGATCTTGTTGTTGCAAAAGTTCTACATAGTGATACACGAATATGCACAAACTAAAGAAACCCTGGCAGTAACTCCAAACTCCTGCAACTCTAACCCAGATTGGAGTTTTCAATGCACAGTGATTACAGCATGGCCACTCCACGGTGTCATTAGTGTATACTTTACATTGACCAGAGCGGACATTCTGGAATTAAAGGTCTAAATCAACAGAATACTATACAACATGCACACCACTGACAGTAGTCCACAGTAAACACTGTAGTTCATTATTAATTACACCTAAACAGGCTTTGTTGTATGTTTAGACAGAAAAGAGGTAACCAATACAGGAAAAACTTTGTATGATGGTTTAAACTGAAACTCACTACAGTAGATCTCACATCCCTATTGTTCACTGTAAATACAAACAGAAGTGTGCTTTAAATGACACAAACACAACAGCTTTTACCCTTTTGAACTGCAATAGATATGAAAAAAATCAACTACTAACATTTTGGAGAAGAAAAAAACATATATTAAAAACAAATAAGACAAGACTTAAACAAAAATGGTATGAATTGTAAATGTTTTCCAGATATTAAATATGTACACCCTGGATGATGTGTTGAATTTCCATTGAAGAGTCCAAACATTAAACAAATAAAATAAAAAGCCTAAAACGTGTCCCATTTCTTTCATATCTAGCACTTGCTGCATCACACTTGGGGCCATTCCAGAAACTGGCAAGTTTGTTGCATTGCTAGTCATCAATATCACACAATGTTCAAGATTTTTCTGTTTATCCAAATAAATTTGCAAATGAAAAAGTAATCTGGCTTGTCAGTAGTTTGGTATTGATGGGCTAATCGAATGTTACAAATCCATTCAATACTTCCACCATTCTCTGTCCCAAGTCTGTCTCCACTCAATTTCCAAATGTTTCCTTTAATCCTGGTCTCTGTTTTGTGCTTGAAAGAGTGACAAAGATTAACTTAAAATTTTCATGGAATTACCCCTTGGCTAATTTAGGCCTTGGTTAATAAATAACACCACTTCTACAATTTTAGCAAAATTCTCAATTCCATGAATATATATATATATATATATATATATATATATATATATATATATATATATATATATATATATCTCTGGAAAAAATTAAGAGACCACTGCAAAATTATCAGTTTCTCTGGTTTTACTATTTATAGGTATGTGTTTGGGTAAAATGAACATTTTTGTTTTATTCTATAAACTACTGACAACATTTCTCCCAAATTCCAAATAAAAATATTGTCATTTAGAGCAGTACAAGGTTGTCCTGGAAGAAAACTTGCTTCCTTCTGCTCTGACAATGTTCCCCAACTCTGAGGATTGGTTTTTCCAGCAGGACAATGCTCCATGCCACACAGCCAGGTCAATCAAGGTGTGGATGGAGGACCACCAGATCAAGACCCTGTCATGGCCAGCCCAATCTCTAGACCTGAAACCCATTGAAAACCTCTGGAATGTGATCAAGAGGAAGATGGATGGTCACAAGCCATCAAACAAAGCCGAGGTGCTTGAATTTTTGCGCCAGGAGTGGCATAAAGTCACCCAACATCAATGTGAAAGACTGGTGGAGAGCATGCCAAGACGCATGAAAGCTGTGATTGAAAATCAGGGTTATTCCACCAAATATTGATTTCTGAACTCTTCCTAAGTTAAAACATTAGTATTGTGTTGTTTAAAAATGAATATGAACTTATTTTCTTTGCATTATTCGAGGTCTGACAACACTGCATCTTTTTTGTTATTTTGACCAGTTGTCATTTTCTGCAAATAAATGCTCTAAATGACAATATTTTTATTTGGAATTTGGGAGAAATGTTGTCAGTAGTTTATAGAATAAAACAAAAATGTTCATTTTACCCAAACACATACCTATAAATAGTAAAACCAGAGAAACTGATAATTTTGCAGTGGTCTCTTAATTTTTTCCAGAGCTGTATATATATATATATATATACATATATATATATATATTATTTTATTTTTTGATACAGGCTTGCAAATTCTAATACAGGATCTACTTTACACTACAGGGATTATAATCATACAGTGCCTTGCGAAAGTATTCGGCCCCCTTGAACTTTGCGACCTTTTGCCACATTTCAGGCTTCAAACATAAAGATATGAAACTGTAATTTTTTGTGAAGAATCAACAACAAGTGGGACACAATCATGAAGTGGAACGAAATTTATTGGATATTTCAAACTTTTTTAACAAATAAAAAACTGAAAAATTGGGCGTGCATAATTATTCAGCCCCTTTACTTTCAGTGCAGCAAACTCTCTCCAGAAGTTCAGTGAGGATCTCTGAATGATCCAATGTTGACCTAAATGACTAATGATGATAAATAGAATCCACCTGTGTGTAATCAAGTCTCCGTATAAATGCACCTGCACTGTGATAGTCTCAGAGGTCCGTTTAAAGCGCAGAGAGCATCATGAAGAACAAGGAACACACCAGGCAGGTCCAAGATACTGTTGTGGAGAAGTTTAAAGCCGGATTTGGATACAAAAAGATTTCCCAAGCTTTAAACATCCCAAGGAGCACTGTGCAAGCGATAATATTGAAATGGAAGGAGTATCAGACCACTGCAAATCTACCAAGACCTGGCCGTCCCTCTAAACTTTCAGCTCATACAAGGAGAAGACTGATCAGAGATGCAGCCAAGAGGCCCATGATCACTCTGGATGAACTGCAGAGATCTACAGCTGAGGTGGGAGACTCTGTCCATAGGACAACAATCAGTCGTATACTGCACAAATCTGGCCTTTATGGAAGAGTGGCAAGAAGAAAGCCATTTCTTAAAGATATCCATAAAAAGTGTCGTTTACAGTTTGCCACAAGCCACCTGGGAGACACACCAAACATGTGGAAGAAGGTGCTCTGGTCAGATGAAACCAAAATCAAACTTTTTGGCAACAATGCAAAACGTTATGTTTGGCGTAAAAGCAACACAGCTCATCACCCTGAACACACCATCCCCACTGTCAAACATGGTGGTGGCAGCATCATGGTTTGGGCCTGCTTTTCTTCAGCAGGGACAGGGAAGATGGTTAAAATTGATGGGAAGATGGATGGAGCCAAATACAGGACCATTCTGGAAGAAAACCTGATGGAGTCTGCAAAAGACCTGAGACTGGGACGGAGATTTGTCTTCCAACAAGACAATGATCCAAAACATAAAGCAAAATCTACAATGGAATGGTTCACAAATAAACATATCCAGGTGTTAGAATGGCCAAGTCAAAGTCCAGACCTGAATCCAATCGAGAATCTGTGGAAAGAACTGAAAACTGCTGTTCACAAATGCTCTCCATCCAACCTCACTGAGCTCGAGCTGTTTTGCAAGGAGGAATGGGCAAAAATTTCAGTCCCTCGATGTGCAAAACTGATAGAGACATACCCCAAGCGACTTACAGCTGTAATCGCAGCAAAAGGTGGCGCTACAAAGTATTAACTTAAGGGGGCTGAATAATTTTGCACGCCCAATTTTTCAGTTTTTTATTTGTTAAAAAAGTTTGAAATATCCAATAAATTTCGTTCCACTTCATGATTGTGTCCCACTTGTTGTTGATTCTTCACAAAAAAATACAGTTTCATATCTTTATGTTTGAAGCCTGAAATGTGGCAAAAGGTCGCAAAGTTCAAGGGGGCCGAATACTTTCGCAAGGCACTGTATGTATTACATTTTGTAGACAGCCAGCATAAATGGTTATTGGACGCCAGCAGATACCCATAGTACAATATCACACTATTAAAATATTTTCTCATTGTCGATAAATAACTTGTATCTCTTGTAGGAAACTTGTACTGTATGGTATGTCAACATTAAATACCTTTCTATGGTTATTATGTTAAAATCTAAGATATGCATTGGCACCCAACCAGTGTAATGGATTAGTAAGACTTGATTTGTGGACCTGTGCAATGGGTTAGTAATACTTAATGGTTTTTTTTTTTGGGGGGGGGGGGGGGGGGGGGGGCTGGTTTGGCACCCTTGGCTTTGTGTGGAAGATCTTTTTGCTATGTACTTGTTTAATTTAATTGGGAGTGTGATCATTTTATTAAGATGCATTTTGTACAGTAACCTAAAATTGTCAAAGCCTTTAAAGGAAAACCTTGCTGTGTTATTTGTTCCACTTACCTGTTGTACCTCCTGTAAACAAGGTTTGCATCTTATCATGATGAATGACGATTCTTCCTGCTTCTGTTATCCATAACTCCAGTTACAGGCACATTCTTTACAGCTGAAGAAAACAAAACATCATTGATGTTCATCTACATCTAAACTGAACGTCATTGCATATTTTATTTTACATTTGTTTAACATAAATACACAAAAGCAAACTTAAAATTGTAATACAGCAGGTGCAAATGCTATTCTGGACTTAGGGCTTAGGGTTAGGGTTAAGGTTAGGGTTAGGAACATTTTCTCCAGAATCCTGCAATTCAATAAAGAGATTTAGTTTTGACTTTACATAAAGAACAAAATACTAAAGCAAGTAATCTGATTACTATAGTAACATTCTAAAATGTGGTTAAAAAAAAAAAAAAAGGAAGCTGGTATTTTGGATGAAGAAGCCATTCTTATTGTCTTAGTTTCTGTTTCTTCAGACAAGCCAACATCCTATTTCTCTATGGCCTTGACAGAGGAAATGCAGCCTTGTGGGTTTCAAGGGTCTAGAGCAGGGGTGCCCAATCCTGGTCCTGGAGGGCCGATGCCCTCCTGGTTTTTGTTCAAACTGTACACTAAATTGCTTAATTGGACCAATTAAGCTTCTAATAAGTGCTTGATTGGTCCAATTAAGTAATTTAGGGGACAGTTGGAACAAAAGCCAGGAGGACACCGGCCCTCCAGGACCAGGATTGGGCACCCCTGGTCTAGAGGGAACACTTTTCTCCTAAAGATGATTTTCTGATAAAGTCACACCCTATTTTAAGAAGAATTAAAAAAAAAATTGTCCATGCTTTACCTGAACACTTTTCTTTTTTGAAAGAATGTAAAGAATGTAATGAATGCAATGAAATGTAAAGGAATGTAATGAAAAACACGATTGTGAGGAAATTTCAGCCAGTCCTGTTTTTTGGTTTTTTTTTTTAGCCTAACTTAGAAAATATTTAGTGATAACAAGCTCAGGTATGTTGAATTATAGTAAAGTCCCATGACCGAATAGCTCAATCTGTTACAGCATGCAATATGAGCCTTATTTATCACAGGTATATTTGGCCATTATGAACTCGTGTAAACAAGTTTTTCTTCTTGTGTCATGCAATACTTTGGAAAAATCCCATCCTGTAGCACTTGTTAGAACTGGTTTCTTTGTGGTTCAAGGATCAAATTACTTAATTTTCCTTCACTATGAGTAACCAAGGAAATGGCTTTTTACATGTGTGGGTAAACAAATTATTATAACCAGGATCTCCAAATGAAGTAGGCTTCATCAGCATTCAAAGCCTACAAAGGTGACCTTGGCCAAGCTAAACTAAGAATGCCTTGAAAAAATCTTTCTTTTAAGGGTGTAGTAATTTATCACATGGTATATAGTAAATGATTATCAAAATCACGCTGTTAGCTAAACCCCACTCTCCACCTTTACCCAAAATGTGTACTGAACCCAAGTCAATATAGTATTTTCCTGACTTTATTGTATTAAATGACACATATTTATTAATTGATGATGTAATTTATAAACTATTAAAAATGATTTCTAACATTAAAAACCTTGAACATCGGTAACTTAATAAATATAATTTGCTTACTCTAAATTTGAGCAGTTTATCACAGGTATATGTGAGAAATATTCCGCAGTACCGGTGTAGTGTTAGAAAGTGGTACATCATCAGAATGTGGTGCGCATACCAAAACTTGACCCATGTAATGTCAGAAAGTGGTACGTTGTCACACTGAAAGTGGTATGCTGTCAGATTTTGGTACAGGTGCAATCAATTGCAATCTGATGAGTTTTCCAATGGTCAAACAGAGGTACATTTACCATTATATATATATATATATATATATATATATATATATATATATATATATATATATTATATTATATATATATATATATATATATATATATATATATATATATATATATATATATATATATATATCAAACTGAAACTGGAAACAGACAATCAATTTCTCTAAAAAGAAAAAAAAAAAACAATTCACGACCAGCATGACAATGACAAGTCCACCGCAAAGTTGCACAAGTAAAACAAATGTACAAGACCCAATGTATTGCATATGAGAAATATTTGCATATTATTTTCTTAAATGGTGTAAAAATATGATAAATTACATTAACAAATAGGTAAAAGACTAGAAATATGATCAACTAAATTTAAAAAGATTTAAAAGACCATACTATTTTCTTAATGGTGGAAAAATGTGATACATTACATTAACCGAAAACACCATAACGTACCAGATTTGAATGAGCTTCCCTGCTTTCCCAGCTGAAGTTGCTTAGGCATTGTTTAGGTATACGCGACTGCGTACCACTTTTTACCGCATACTTGAAAACAGCACTACACCTGTCTATCCTGTAGTGGCATTGACGTGTGATATTAAGGTTGTGATGTTACCTTTAATTGACAATAATTTCGATTTAAATTAATGTGGTACTATTGGGTGTAGGCTACATGCGAATAGTCTTCAAACACGCGAATCCATTAGGAAATTCTTTAATCATTTAATAAACAAAAAACTATCCTTATCTGACCATGGATTTCCAAAAGGCACCTCTCGCAAATAAAAGTTGTGAAAATGCAACTGAGAACAATATAGAAAACAGCAGAGTCGTTTCTGCAAGACCAAGCATGGTACTGTATATTCAGACTGTAATGTTAAAAAACATGCATTAGAAATGGCTGCAACACAACATAAAAAAAGTCAGTGCTGTCCATTCTACAGCTAAATCAATTCAGAAAGATAGGTGGGTAACAACATAGCAGGCACATTATTTTAACATAACGCTTCTTAATACTGTTTGCTTTGCATGTAGCAGTGAATGTGCACGTCTCTAGCAATATACAGTACCATAATTTTTAAAAAAAATCAGTGTCCCGTTTCTAGACACTTAATCTTAACTGTTACTGTATGTTTTATTTAAAAACTCTAATTTAGACGCGGGGTATGTGGGTTGCAAAGCACTATAAACCAGTCACTGTCAATCAAAAACAGCAGAACCACCAAAACGACTGTCATCGCAAAACAACAATTATGTCGACATGAAGTTAAATACAACGATTAACGAAACAAAACATTGTATACATAAACATCTCTCTTAGCAACCCTACAAATAAGCGCTTACCAGTATTACTAAGAAGCCGTCCATTGGCCGTAGCCGAGGCACCGAGCTAAATTTTATATGATGGCTGATTCCAGAGTCTCTTTCTCCGGCTTTTCAGTTAACACAGACACGCTATCAGGAAAATTAATAATTCCTTTCTTCCAAATTCCGGTTTTCAGGCAGTGAATTAAAAAAACGTTTGTTTACAAAGATCTACCCTTGCACAATAATAGCAACCCGTTACCTTTGTGAAAAATATGAATATCCGAAGATAGATTCAAGCCGCAGCTGCAGTCATACTGTATTACAGTCGGCTGTTTGTGGTAATACTAGCACATACAGAGTGATAACTCTTTCTGCACTACATTGCATTGGCGAGGGGAAGGAGGAGCATAGGAATGGAAGTTGCACACAAGCATCGAGCAACAGTAATTATGTATACACAGCGTAAGTACACACCACCATTTCTTCATCACATCACACAGACACAAAACAGATAAACATGTCAACACAAACTGGCATTTTTAAAGTGATTTGACTTAATGGCACAAGTTGTCCAGCTGTCACTTTAAAAACACAATTTACTGACATTTTTTGTGTTAGGCAGAACATAACTATCTCTGCGTGGATGGCAAGGTCAGAGCATGAAAAACAATGAGATTTAAAAAAATGTTATTTAAATGCAATATTTCCTTGGGTGGTAATGCTTAAAATTGAGATCCCAAACTTTACAAAATGTGTCATGAGAAATGAGTCATATTCTTTAGACATTAATTTCTCCTGATAGCCTCTATAAATCTAAGGTATACTAACACATACAATTTAGTTTCATATGTGTAACCTTAGTGCTGGGCATTTACATGGCATTTTATTTGGGTCTCCTTTTATTGGTGAACATCAATAAAGCCTTACAGTGTTTGTTTCTGGTGAAGGTTCAATTAAATTCAATCAGTTCTGTTCATTATAAAGTCCAACATATGAATGCTTGTTTCAAGTAAATGTATTATTAAACTTTCATCTACTTAACTGATCAAAGAAGCAATTGATTTTGCAGTATACTGTATGAGAGCTTACCTACATCTCAGGTACTAATTTCTAAATATTAATTTTTATAAGAATGGTAACTATTGTACTGTATTAATGTTTAATAATTGTGTTTTGTTAATATGCAGTGTTAATACTTAAATGACTGTAAATAAACTAAAGTGTAACTGCAGTTGCTGGTTTGGCTTTTTCATGGTTTGGGTCGCTGATTCTAATTCCATGACCCAGACATCCCTTACTAGTGTGGTTCACATCACTGCAAGTCACTGTAAGTTGATAAAAAAAGGTATATATTGATTTAGCACTACATTTACTGTAAAGATTTAGCAATGTCAAATTTAATGATTTCTTTAGTTTGATTGTCATCTTGCAAACCTGGGGCTAGTTTCACAAAGCAGTTCTACGTAGCAGTCTACTAAATTCAATTCACTTCCATAAAAAAAAGAAAAAGAAAAAAACACACATTTATCCTTTAATCATATAGACTTGGTGAGTGAATTTCTACTAAGCTATAGTTCTATCTTAAAATATTGTTTTTTGAAACATGTACAAATAGGATAGGTTGCTAGCTAGCAGCCTGCTGCTTTGTGAAACTGGCCCCAGTTGTTTTAATGTATTATTTTGAAATAGTCATTCTGCATAGATATTCAGATATACCAACATTTGTATCAATATACCACATTTGCTAGCTGTGTATCGCCTTTTAAAATTACATGTGATCCTGTTTACAGAACTTGCTACTTCTGTGCTCTTTGTATGACCTTATCTCAGATGTTACCATTTGCTGGCCAGTTTAACCAGCTGCTTTCTTTCACTTGAGCACGAGATGGTGGCACACAGAACAATGGATGCAGAGTTGTGCTTGGAGTGGTGTGTATTTAATTGCAACAACCAGTATGAGCTGTTTATAATCAAATGAGAAAGGGCATATTACTGTTACTACACTGATGAGGAATCACTTTGTCAAAAAAAACAAAAATACAAGATGGTTAGTATTTCAAAATCTTTAATCTGCTGCTTCGTGTAGGGCAAGGATTTGGAAAACAGTGACATTGGGTAAAGAAGATTTCCAAAGGGACTCCATTTTGTGTCTCAACAACTTAAAACAATATCTGGGAATGTAAGCAAATAAACAAAACTGTAAAAATATATATATTTTAAAAGAATGGTTGACCATGTATGTTATTTGTTACAGGAACCTTCCATTCCAGGTCTTCACAATCCTGTTCTTAATTGCTTAATTGAACCAATTAAATTTATATTCATTTATTTTTCAAATATTTTGTTTAAATTTGTTATGTCAAAATTAAAAGCAGGTGGGTACCTCCTTTTTTAAAAACGTTTTGCCATTTTGTGATTTCTATATAAAGTTTGTTTGGTGGTCAAATGCAGATTCTCCTCTAAGTAGCAGTGAAAATGTATTTTTTCCACCGAAAGCTTTGTTCACAGAATAGAAATGTCAAAACAGCAGTGAACAGTAAACACTTTGTTATTTGCTTAC
Organism: Acipenser ruthenus; assembly: GCF_902713425.1. Lineage (NCBI taxonomy): Eukaryota > Metazoa > Chordata > Actinopteri > Acipenseriformes > Acipenseridae > Acipenser > Acipenser ruthenus. Next base: position 10,736,427 of record NC_081194.1, read on the forward strand.
AGGGCAATTAAACAAATGCCTTGACAACTATATGAAATTTCAGCATGAAAGTATAGGTTTGTTTTCTTACAGTAATGTACTGATTAAGGGAGTTCAACTATCTTTTTATTATTTTCAGAAATATGTTTACTTTGAACCTAAAAATGCATGTTCTGTTTTGTGTATATCCAAGTTGCCACTGAAATTCCTTTCCAGCACTGCCAGGTTCTGCTGTCTTCAATTCAATCTGCAACCACACTCAAAATGGCTTCCAATAGACATAACTATTCACTCCAAGGCTTAACATGTTCTATGAATACAGATGCTTTATTTAGCACACTTCTTCCATGAATTTGGATTTGGATGCTGATTTGTCCCAGCCTGCAAACCTAACTGAGACCAACTCGGTTATTTTGCTGTGGAAATGTAACAATGCACAATACGTTTTCTGCTGCTCTAATGTTTTCTTAGGCCTACCAAAGGAAATGGAGCACATTCCAGTACATACAACCAGATTCTTGTTCATTCTTGTTCCTAAAATTTGGACAGGTTTGCAATTCCTTTTCTTTTTGGAAAATATTTCCCCTTTGTTATTTGTTTAAAAGTTACATACATAGATTTGACCAAGAATTGTCCATGTTGAAGTCTGTAGGCCTTGCAAAAAGGGGCTGGCTTATGGTGTTGGGACCCCAAATTGTATCAATTTGCAGACCAACTGGGTAGAATATTTGTGTTTCATTTTACCCCAAAAATGTAAGGAAGGAATAGAGGAGGAGCAAATGTTACTTTTGGTCTTTTTTAAATTAATTTAAATAAATTCTGCTGAAAAACAAAAAACATGCAGGTTGCATTCTTTCTGTTAAAATATAGTTGAACTTAAGTTGGTATTATCATTATATACCATCAACTACTATCTATATAAGCAGTCCAATATACCGCGTCATAAACAGAATTAATGTCTCTTTAAATAATATGTGAATCGTTATAATAACAGAATCCAACAAGCTTTTCAGGCACACTCCATTCATCATTTGAGGCATGGAACTTAAAAGTCAAAACAAAAACCGTGCAGTTGTGTTTAACCATTTAATTATCGTGGCTACAGTAGGTCTTAAGTTCCATTAATGGAATTTTAGGAATTATGTTACAGATCTAATCTCACAACAATAGTACTGTTCTATTTGCTATATTTAGCCAATTAAAGGTGTGAGTAGGATGAAAAAGTAGTATGACTATATTTGTATCTAATTATTTAACCCTTTCATTGGGTAATATTTACTTTACTAAACATGACCTGATTTTTTTCTTGGGTATAGGCTTTAGAAATTACAAACTCGTTAGGATTTTTAACATATCAATATATTATTAATATATAAGAAACTAACTATTTACTTAGGTCTATTTATCACAATACACTATTATATTCAATTTAACTTTAAGGGAATATACGTATATGAATTATGATTAAATTTTTTTGTTTAATTAAAAAAATGTAATCATTTATTGTTCAAAAAGAACACAGAGTAGAAGCAAGATAACTATTCTACATTTTGATCCTCTTGGTTTTTGGGCACTGCGTCAGTGTGGCGTGTCCCTCGTCACATGATAAATGTCAATATTTTAGTTTTAGTTTTGTTTGGAAGGGATAGGGTTAAAACATGTGAGAATGTGGCCAGGCTGATTGGATAAGTGATTGACATAGTCTGGTCACATGTATAACGAAGGAGCTGAGAAGGTAGCTCCACAGTTCAGCCTAGGACTGAGGGAGGGTGTGTGTGTGTGTGTGTGTGTCTGTGTGTTTGTCTGTCTGATGTCCTGGTTGCTGAGCTAGCTAATGGCTTGAGGGAAGTTTGCGAAACTCCAGACATTGCGCAATGGGGCCAGCACCTTTTGATTTATATTTTGTTGTTAAGTTTGTGTAATTAAAAAAAAAAAGCAGTATGAGCTTTTGGACAACCTACCGTGTTTATGCTGTGGGCGAAGATCATCTGCTTTGTAATTTCCAAACAAGCATCTGGGGGTGAATGCCCGCCTGCCTTTACAATCACCCCTGCTGTGCAGCACCTACAGTAACCACTCAAGTAAACTGACTCCAGGATATTCTGAAGCGGATATCGGTCGTACTGATGGTAACTGATTTCAGATCTTAGAGCTGGCCAGTTGAATAAAGCTTGTTCTCCTATGCACATATTTCAATTTGTTTTCCTAAAAGGTTTTAAACCGCGGAATAAACAAACAAGGGTGTGAAGCATGACCGCCCACATAACTTCACCACCCAGTTTGTCCAGTTACTGCCAGAGGCTTAAGAGTTCATATTACATTATCATAGATTAGCTAGCCAGTTTTTGCAAGGGCTGTTTTACAGTGGATACATGTGTATGCATTAAAGTAAAATAAACGAGCAAAGAACTTCGAGGTAAGCACAAGAACAAGGAGACTAGTGATAATGTTGCTTTGCATCTTCGAAATGGAACTTTGTTCTGTCTCAGCCTATAGTATAGTAGACAGTAGACTTGAGTAACTACCCTGGGAAAGGTAATGAAATACTGTCTTGTCCTGCATAGTCTCACATATCCTGTGTCTCAAATAGGATTGCTGGGCTGGATAGTCTATCCCCATGTCTGCGGTAGGAACACTAGCTCCTACCCAACCACCCCAATAGTTTTAAGTCAATGCTAGATTCTACTGTTATTGGGGAATGCACTTGCTATCTAAAGAGTCATTGTGGAATTTTAAGTGTGCTTGTTTTAAACAGGTCCACTTTATTGCATGTGTAAAGTTTTTGTTCAATGTGTGGACCATTTTGTTCAAAGAAAGTTATGTCTAAAATAACGATTTCCCTGGTTAAAATAAATACAGAAACATAAACATAGATTCATACCTAGATATCTTCAGAATGCAGTCCGCAGTCACGATAAGTGTACAGTATCACTTTAAGGACATTCACTATTAAACAGGGTGTGCAAGCTTGGTGGATGGAATTGTAGCAGATACTGTGTTAATCAGTTCAACATTTATTCTGAGTTAGATGTTTACTTGTCAATGAGTTTTATTATAGAAAGCACATGAAATATTCGAGATCTGGTGCTGAGGAGCACAATCACATGCTGCATATAGCATATATGCAGCAGGTTCAATTTAAATTTGTATGTTGAATACAGAGCAGAGTTAAGTTGCAAATCCATAACTCAAACCTTTTCCTAGTGTCCATGAAGGTCTGCATGGAATTCAAAGGAATTCCAATCACTTTCTGATAGACCCTGAAATTAAGAAAAAGGTGTGCAATTTGCTCAACCTTCATATGAAGATAAATGTCAGCTGAGCTGCCACTGCTGTCTTTACAACCACTGGTAATCAAAGGTGCTAGCATTATGACAGGCACTTGACAGCTAAAGCATTTCATGTGTTCTTTATTTGTTCAAGGGATGGAAGTTGGAAGTTGTCTTGTTTTAGGCCTTAAAATAACATGTACCACACATTTCAACTGGGAGCACTAAATTATGGATGTTGTCCTATTAAATAAAATTTTAAAAAAACGGAACAGCTCAAAGGAAATGCTGACACAGTCAATGGAATGGAGTGAAGGGTTCCCTTTCAACCCATAATACACTTCTTTCTTTAGTTAACTTTGAATTTGGGGTTCTTTAGTTAACTTTGAAATCCAGCCTCACAAGCTACAGTCTTTCATATGCAGTATATTATGTGTTGCCTGACAGGGACAAAAAATAATGTTTTGTACAAGAAACGGCATCTAGTTACATAAATAAAATAGCTGTTCTCATTTCAAAAATACTTGTGCATTACAAGGTTAAATTTGAAACTACTGTGCTTTACATGTGATTTATCATCCTTGCCATTGTTTTACCACACATTTACTGTCCTTTTACTATGCCTTACTGCACTAAGGCATAGTAAATATTGTTGTTTCAAAGGTTGAGAAAAGGTTATCTTAGGTACTTGCTGTGGAAATCCTGCAGATAATTTCTGCAAATATTTTGTGTGCTCAACCAATGAGTAAAAGGTAACCTCAGGCTTACTGTAACCATGAAGTCATTACCTGAATTGCTTCTCTTTTTCACTTCTCATAGGGCATGAAACTGAAAGAAATGTTTGAGTGTCTGAAGTTATTGTTTCACTTTTCATTGCTACACTTGAGCCCTAAAGTAATCTATTGATCCCACCCCCACACCACAGTGGCCACAGAAACATTTATAAAACACGAGGAAATGTTTGCAACCACCCCGTGGCTATCATTTCTGTGCTAAACTAAATGAAGGGCTATTTCCTGTGTTCAGATGTTGGTTATTAATGATGACGTGAGGCTTATTGCAGTATAAATCTGGAATCCATTTCCACAAGCAGTGAGAGTTATTGATTCGAACTTTAAATAAATAATTGAAGTTCCTAAAGTGTACATAATGGCTTCTTTGCATTGTGCTGATGTAGAGCAGCTGGCCCAGAAACCCTAGTTCCCTTTGCATAATGTAGCAGGGTTTTCCAAAGGGCACTAGTGGTTCCATGGATTCTGAAGAGATTGACAGGGCAAGGCAATGAACAAGAGAAGGCTGGGGAACTAAGTACTTCACAGTACACTGAACAGAATAGCCTGGCTCCCTTGCGAGAGCTGTTACAGACTTAGTATATTTTCCTTTGTGTGCATTGCCTCGTGTACACTGCAGGGGTGAATCTTGTGCCGACTCCTAATAGTTCCTAATAAAGTAGCTGCACAGTCATGTGGTTTACAATACATTTATGTTACTTTCTCCTTGTCAGATAACACAGTAAATCAACAACAAAACTATTTTGCAGTAAGGACTGTTTTTCAAACAAAGTCATACAGGCAAAAAGGTGCAACTATTACACTTTATGGCTATAGCTCAAGGGCAATTGCAATAAATAAATAAATAAATAAATAAATAAATAAATAAATAAAACATACTATTTCACTGTTATATTACACTGAGGCAAGTGAACCTCTACTAATCTCCAATGTAACCTCAAAAGCAGTTGTGTCTTCATTTTGAGGTCTTCCTTACCTTCTTCTTGTTTTGTATACTTTTGTATACTTACAAGGACTGATATTAACCAGGGAATGTGGGTGGTTTTTTTTTTGTTGTTTTTTTTTTTAATGGATTCTCTTTATGGCCATTAGGGGGCAACTGTTACTTTGCCAGCAATACCACGAGGATCCACAAAAAATAAGACGGTGATGTAAGGATACGCGCAAAATTGTTTGCGTGTGTAAAACCCCCATAATGCTGCCGTAAATCGTGTTTAGCTACCGTAAAGTCTGATTTTACCGGCCGCTAAATATGCGGAGTATGTAAAGAATGGTCTTCACATGGCGTTCTGTACCCGTTATCAAATTTGGACTTTGCCATCATTAATCCATCAAAATTATATTGGAATGCATTCAAATGAAGAAAAGTGCCTGGGATTTGGTGGGATCTGGATACTATGCGGGCACAAACATTATAATGTGATGTAAGGATTTTGCCTTGCACTTAGACAATAGTTGACCCTCCAAAAACTTTACACCTCTTCTTACAAGGTGCAAACCATTGTAGAAGCGAGTGACTAAGAGCTGTATAAAAGCACATACCTGCAGAGACCTGTCATTGGCTACAGTGGTATACTTCCTGATGCAGCGACACTTGGCTCTAGTCTTCTTGAGGAGAAGGGCAAGACGAAGAAGACCCTGCATATTCAATCCCAGGGTCACTTTGTCTGGGATGCAGGGGGATGCGGTGCTAAAGCGTTATCGTCTCACTCCGCGGGTCATCCTAGACCTAATAGTTGAACTGAGGGATAAGATGGACCCCCGCGTCAATCTAGGCACCGCTATTCCTGCACATGGGAAAGTGCTGTGCTCTCAGCTACCTCTGGTTCCGTAGGACCACAGTTGGAGGGATAGCCCAATCCACCTTTTCCAGTGCTAGGCACATTTCTGGATGTCATGCTGAAAAGGGCAGCCCAATACATAAAATGTGCTAAGGATACTCGTATAACTAATGTTGGCTGAGGCTTTTCCAAACAACTCCGTGACCTCAGCTGTAAGGACTCTCAGCTCCTTCTCAGAAAACTTTTTGTGCTCCACAAATGTCATACATTGACTACCGCTCTCTGTACTCCTAACTCTGCAAGTGGGGCCGCTAAATAGACCGATGCGCACACCGAGACCCTCATTATCATAATTGTGGATCATTATTTGTGCGTGTTGAGTAATTTGCATTGCTCTAAAGCTTAGATAGGGCTCAGTGCAAAATAATTGGCTGGCCGCAATGCAATTTTAATTTTGCACCCGCAATTATTTGCACTGCGTCTATTCTTACATCACCCCCTAGCATCTGCTTTAGTTGGGTTATTCTAATCTATTGCTTGTCTGGTTTTCATTAATTTATGAATGGGCATGTGCTATGCAAATCTATTCTACACGTGGGTGTAGTCCGAGGTGCAGAACTGCCAACCCTTTCCAACTTTAAGATAATGTAAAATAAAATAAACAACAATTAAATTAAATCAAATATCAAAACAAGAAAAGGCCACCACCCCTTCTTGTAGGATAGAATAAACATGGGGGAAGGTCCCATGGGGAACAGATTTCTAAATGAATCATTAGATTTGCTTTTATATTTTGTATAAAAGGAGGAAACAGTCTATCATGTGGCTGATTTGTTTGCTATCCAGATGGAATCCCTTAAATGTATCTATGTTGCATTCAGATTTAAAATTTGTTTTTACTGACAATTTTTTTAAGGCACAGTTTCGAATGATTAAGGGACTTTCGATCTGCAAATACAATAATGGAAACATTATCTGAAGGGTTCACCTTTGTTATACATTCCTGGATTGTTGAGGTATGGTCTAGATGAAGATATTGTTCAACGCCAGAGGGCTAAACCGAAGTTCGTCTCATAAAAAAAAACAAGCATGCACCTTCAGAAATGAACATCACTCACAGTAGCGCTTATGTTCGAAATGTACCATTCTTGGAGAAACAACGCCCACTGACCCCCTCTAGACTGTTTGTCAGAGTATAGCTTTGCTGGTGTCAAGCCACTAACTTAGATTTAAACCAGCTCCCTTCGTTTTTGTTTGTCCTGGAGTCCATGGGACGAACCTTGCTGCCTCCAGATTCTAGTTGAAGCTGGGACCCGTGGAACTGAAAATTCAAGACAAGTGAACCCGATAAAGTTACTGTCCTGCATCAGTGTATCTGCAGATAAGAGGGAACGATGGGGACTATTCGTTGGTAATTGCTTTTAAAAAAAAATACCCTGCTTAGATAAAGTCCAGTATTATTTATAATACGAATATAAATACTAAATGCATGTTTCTTGGGAATATGTGTGATTATCTTTCAGTGTTTTTATTCCAGATGTTGTGCTGATGTTTTTGTTTCTAATCATGCAGGTGTACTTACTGTCTTGTTTTGCGAATAACATTTGTATTTTTAGGCAACTACCAATTGTGTTCTACTTACTCGCTGCTGTGGTTACATTAGGCTCTGCCACTGGAGAACACTCACAAAGTAAGATTTTTACATTGCTAATTACAGAATTGTTTGCAATCTATTTGCTCAGAATTTAATAAGTCAGCCTCCGGGTGTGGTTTATAGTAGTTTTTTTTTTTTTCAAAGGTGTTGATGAATAAAAGACTACACAGAAAATAGCCATTTCAGTTTTTGGAAACTGTAGAAGTACTTTAAATATTACAATAAATCATCGATGGACTGTCGTTAGGAAAAAGCTTTAACTACAATTTGCTATTAAAAAAGACTGGTACCGTGTACAGAAGCAGAACTATGAAATATCAAAGACACTTGAAACAGCGGATGCCTACAAATCTCAATTCACTCCTTCAACACCGATTGCATCAGAATAATGCTTAATTCTTAACCATGTGGTTTACAGTGTATGGTCGATTTAAAAAAAAAAGACTTCGCTTTAAGAACTAGATAATATGTAGTAGATGCTGAAAGGAAGAGCTTGATATTTCAATAGGAAATGCTGATGCATTAACCCCTCGTCATTTAATTTGATCTTGATTGAGATATTATATATATCACATAATAAATGAGGAACATTGAAGTTTACAGAAATGCAAAGCAGGCTGTCAATGTAACTGTACTGTTTTACACCAGTAGCTGTGTAGGAGGGGTTTTCGTACCCATCCGTAAAGGCGACTGACAAAGAAAACACATGGAAAGGCTAGATGTTTACTTGACTTCCCAGTGGGGGTCTTAATAGTCGTCAGCTTTTCAAACACAAATCAGCTTTATGGTTTGACATGTCAACCAGATCGTCTCGTATTAAAACAATCATTTCAGTGTAATGTTAGGAAGCAGTAATTGATCTCTGACACGCTCTCCTTTTATGCGATACGTGTATTATTAGGTTTGAATTCCATGATAAACATACAATCTAAAGTTTGAGTCACGTATTATTGGAATGGAATGGAATAATAAAGGGCTAATGATGCTACAGTGTGACACTTCCTGATGAACCAATAACTTCTTGATTTTGAACCGATTACTGTTGTACTCATTCTGGAATGGTTCGGGTATATTCTACCCATTCTGGAATGGTTCGGGTATATTCTACCCATTCTGGAATGATTCGGGTATATTTTACCCATTCTGGAATGGTTCGGGTATATTCTACCCATTCTGGAATGGTTCGGGTATATTCTACCCATTCTGGACTGGTTCGGGAATATTCAACCAATTCTAGTTCTGCAGAAGACTCGAATACATTCCAGAAAGACTCCAGCACTTTAGGAATTCTCATTTGGTTTAATGGGTATTTTTCTTGGACTAAAAGTTATAATGATATATGATTAATTTTCTTTAAAAAGCGGAGTGTGTCCGTTTCAAGAATATTTAATTAGGAAATTGTTCAGCCACGCGACAAGTACATTCTTTTCAACCTAGTGTTATTTTATGATTACGTGAATCTCTGCTCTCCTGTCTTGGGTTTTTAGTTTTGTTTTATTTTGTCAGTGTGCAAAACAACAATTAACAATCTTTTGCTATAGGGTTTCCTCACACCGTGGACGTGAACCGAAATGAAGGAGGGATGTGTCCTCGAATAAACATTGGCGAGGACGATTTGCCAGGTGAAGTAAACAAAAGAATAAATACATAAATAAAATGTATCTTTAATTAACCCACGGTTTGATTGACAAGCACAGCATTATTTTCTAGTCATTATTTTTCTATTTTTTTGTTATAGGATTTGATATACTTTCTCAGTTTCACTTAGGCACAGCTACTGCGTTAGGAGGTGCCCAGACTGTGACTGGATCTACACCTATGCAGATTGCCTATAGAATGGGACCAGAAGCAAACTATAAGATAAAAACAAGGTACAGTCAAGAAACACTGTTTTTAAGCATAAAAAGGCATACAGCGCCATCTAGTGACAACAGAAAGCAGCCTCGTTCCCTGGCCATGGTGCTGAAACTAAATTTCCCCATAACTTGTCCTTTTATGAGCATTTGTATCACATTTTTATGGGGACACTAAAATATTATGTTTTTGTTTTTGATTGCTTGAATATCATCTAAAACCATGAAATCCACACCAACAATACTGAGCGTGCCAAACTGTGTCTACGAACTGTTTGCAATATCTGCTAGTTGAAATGATTTATGAACCATTGCAAAGTATTCAAATTGTATAATAAAATATGCTCTGGTCGTGTGCAGGTCGGCGTACCCTCTGGGGCTACCAGAAGAGTTTTCCTTTCTCACAACGTTTCGCATGAGTGGCAGCACCATTACTAAGAATTGGAATATTTGGCAGATTCAGGATTCCTTCGGCAACGAACAACTTGCAGTAAGAGTTAACGGGGGAACGCAGTCCCTGGAATTCTCGTGCACCACAAGGGATAACCGACCTCAGACGATTGTCTTCTCATTCCTATCGTTCCTATTTGATTCCCAGTGGCACAAGATCTTAATAAGTGTTGAAAGGGGCGCTCTGACTCTTTTTATTGACTGCTTCATGATAGACTCGCACACACTTCTCCCAAGAGGCGCAGTAAATCTCGATGGCCTTACTCTGATAGGAAAACTAAAGGACACCCCTGCGATTGCTGTACCAGTGAGTATCTGAATTGCCTTTAAAACAACAAGAACAAGAACAATAAGAACAACAATACTACTACGACTACTACTACTACTACTACTACTACTACTACTACTACTACTACTACTACGACTACTACTACTACTAATAATAATAATAATAATAATAATAATAACAATAATAACGTGTAACTGCATCGAAACCCCTTCATTCGACATTTTATTTAAAACGTCGACTTTTTCGATTTTAGGCCAGAATCGCTATGATAGTTGCTCATGTAGCATTTTATTTTCTCAAAAGCAAAACAGATTTTATATATATATATTACGTCCTTTTGATCGCTTGCCCTCCAGCAGCAGAGGGTAGTAGTAAAGGGTTCTGCATATTGTTAGGATAAGTAATGGTGTCTTCTTGACCTCTGTCTGGATAATAAGTGTTTGTGAAACAGGGTTTCCACATCTCTCCCTCAAAGAGAGATCAGCTACTTTGTTTAGCTCAATCATTAGAATTTGTTACGCACCAATCGGCTGCACAGACTCCTCCTTTATATAGACCACTACAGAATACAAAAGTTCCATACAGTATTGTTTAGACAAGAGTGCATTGCTTTCATGTATTAAATTACACGACATTTCCTGACGCGTAATAATAGTCTTTTATACTAAAGCTTAACCATTATCATGATAAGTAAAAGAAGCAACGTCACAAAATGCTAAACATGTCTACATGCTTTCCCTCCGCTAGATGGCGAAATGTGCTATATATATATATATATATATATATATATATATATATATATATATATATATATATATATATATATATATATATATATATATATATATATATACTGTATTAAAATATCTCACGGTAATTTAAATAATGGTCTTGCATCAATACCTATACACATTTTTTAACACGTCAGCCAGATTACAGATTATTATTATTATTATTATTATTATTATTATTATTATTATTATTATTATTATTATTATTAGGAAACAATAATAGAATATATTAGTGTAGGCCTACCCACGAGTTTATTAGACCAATAACCCACTTTTAATTCACGAAGTTGAATGAAGGTCCCTTCATTGCGTTTAAGGATATGCAAACGAGGTGACTTTGTAGGCCTTCCTAAATCAAGCTATGGAGTTTCTTCATAAGAACATAAGAACATAAGAAAGTTTACAAACGAGAGGAAGCCATTCAGTCGATCTTGCTCGTTTGGTTGTTAGTAGCTAACTGATCTCAGAATCTCATCAAGCAGCTTCTTGAAGGATCCCAGGGTGTCAGCTTCATTGAAATGTGGATGAGGATTTCTACAAGAAGGTGTGAAATATCACGAGAAGGTATTATACAGTTAGAAAAATCGGCTACTGTACACATACTCAGACCTCATGAAGTTCCAGAGGAATACTGGACTAATGGATTTGTTTTAAAATCATTAAAAAAAAAAAAAATTCTTAAAGAAAACATTCAAATATACCAAATGTAACAATAATAAGAAATGTGGTTAAAAACGCAATTTATGTCGCTATATTGATCAAAATAGTTAAACTAGGAATACATTATTGTCTACATTTTTAAAAAAAATATCTAAATAATTAGACATATCAGTTAAGTCTCGTTTAAAATATTGCATTTAAAATACTATGCTCCATTCAAACAGCAGAATATTTAGCAATAATGTGATTATGAAATTAGTAAAATGCCGATATACTAACTGAGTTTTTGTTTTGGTGTGCAGTTTGAACTTCAGTGGATGTTAATTCATTGCGATCCAAAACGACCACAAAGAGAAACCTGCAATGAACTGCCAGCCAGAAGATCGGTAAGACACATACTTTAATAACAACAATAACAACACAAATGCGATATTCCATTTCTAATATTCGGCATAGCCCAAGCTATATTCCCAAGGGAATATACACTACGGTATGTTACAAAACGAGTAACGTCATTTCAATATTGAACCATTTTGCAAGGTTATTGCTAGAAATTCGTTTCTAATGGATTTCAAAATGTCTGCTGACTTTACGGCCCCTACCTGGACTTGTATTGATATTCCAGGCGCAGGGATTTAAAATAATCCACCAATAAAACCTTGCACACAAATGGTTAAGCACGCCCTGTCATTGATTTTCCTTCCCACCATTCAGGTTCCCTCCAATCAGGTTCCCTCCAATCACGTCTTCAAACCAAGCATGTGATGAATAAACATGAGCTTTTGGAAGCTATACTACAGCTTACATTTCTGTTACTGGTAGGGGATTCAGTTGGGGGCTTTGTCTCGGGGGTCCAAGTCCAATTAAGCCCAGAAAAAGGACATATTTGCTTTCTAGCTAGCCATGGCTAGCACCATCAGAAATCGCGGACCTCTCCTTATAGTCATTTTGCTTCAGATGGTCTTCATTTGTTCAGCTCAAGTAAGTGTCTTTTTTCCCTTTTCAGATTACCCAGAGAGAACTTGAGGTGAGTTCAAAAAGCTTGTACAATGAAACACTTGCTTTACCAGTGAGTTAAGGACTTGTGGGTGATGGTTTTGTTGGGGTAGTTTTTAAATCCATGCTTTATTACACATTGTTATGCTTTTACTATGGGGAACCTTTATAAGGGGTATTCAACCAGTTGATGTTTTATTGAAGAATAATGTTTGTTGCAAAATATTTGAATTATTTGGAAAATTAATGATTCTTCAAATGGCACTTCCTTTAACGGTGCTACATTATAAGTTTACACCGCAGACCCGAAAGGTCGGCAATATAAGATGATCAGGTATTATCTCATGAGCATAGCTTACTAGAATTTGCTACACAACGTATTTCTGCGTAACGCATCTCCGTTTTGAATATGAGTAACACACCGAACCTAAAGTTTAGGCTTACTAGACCTGCATACCTGGTTAGGTATACAGTTGTACAACACTTTATATTTTAATAAAGTGTTATTATATTTTTATTTTAAAGGTTTAGAAAGAAAGAAAGAAAGAAAGAAAGAAAGAAAGAAAGAAAGAAAGAAATATATACTTTTTTATATATATAAACAGAGAGGCCCAGTTGGTCCCCGAGGTACACCTGGCCCCCCCGGACCTGCAGGCGTCCCTGGAATCGACGGCATAGATGTGAGTCCCTCCGCGCAGCTCAAGTATTTGTCACCAAGTTGATGTTTGTTCATGTAAACAGTTTTCTTTTGAAAGTCGAAACTAAAGTGACACAGAATTGTGATAATGTATTGCCATGGTGTTTTTTTTTAATTTGCTGAATTATTAACAGCTAATTAAAACAGTTTATTACCTCTGAATTGAATAGCTTTTAACGTAAATATAATAGCCTGAGGTATATTGAAAAATTTAAGAGTTTAAAAAAAAATCTGGATGCATCTTTATTATTTATATTTATTTATTTATTTATTTATTTATTTATTTATTTATTTATTTATTATTTAGGGTGAGAGAGGTGAGGATGGCCCAACAGGTCCCCCCGTAAGTATATAGATTTACGAGTAAAAACATTTTTCAATTATTAATACTATTTTTAATATTGCTGTTATTAATAAAATAAAATACAATTTTCAGGGACTAGATGGCGATCTAGGTAAACCCGGATCAGCAGGATTGCCAGGCAAGCCAGGAGCTGATGTAAGTATTATTATTATTATTATTATTATTATTATTATTATTATTATTATTATTATTATTATTATTATTATTATATGTTACCGTTTTCTACTTGTCTTTCAATAATGAGTTGTACAGAAAGAGATGTCAGAATTGCGCTAATTCTCTGGTTTTTAACTGTCGGCTGAAAAATATATTCACTACTGGGTTCGACTTCAACCGCCCTCGAGGGTTTTGTGAGGAATGTTTTTAGAACTGAACTTCGCAAGGAGACTCCAATAACTTCCTGTTGAAGCTTTTAACAGCGTCCTTTTTGTTTGAGACTGTGGAGTTGCCAGTTAATTAACGGGGTCTCCCAATGGGATTCGACTAAAAAAGATGGAAAAATAAACCAATACGGAGTTTACATTTTGCACAATGGTGCTGAATGGATAACAGCCCGTCTATACAGCAGTCTGTGGATACGCAATGGAACTCTAACTCAAAGCAGCATTGTTCAGAACGAGGACGTCATTTGGTTACAGCACAGCAAGATACTCAAGATAATAAAAACAGTGAAAACTTCGTTGTCTATAATTTAACGGCAAAACAATAAAACATCGAACGGTACATTTTTGCTATAAAAATTAAGTCAAACTGACAGAAGAAACACGTGAAGACACTGACATGTAAATGGATTTATACAAGGTGAAACTATAACAATGTTTTTTTCTACTTCATTAAGCTTTGTTGATATTAAGATACATACAAACATAAGCAATACAGTTTCAAATAAAAATGAAGAAAAAAGCCTATTATGAAAAAAAAGAATAGCCTAAATCGGGGTGAAAACTTCAATATTGTGACTACTGTATCTCACTTATTCCAAGAAACCTCTGGAATGAATGATAAAGTTGCCCACTGTTTCAAACCTTTCTAGTTATATAACTTAAATACAGTAGAGCTATGAGTTGTATAGCTTCAATGACACTAACCAGAGTACCCTGGCACATAAATTAAGGAGAGCTTGGTTTGTGGAACCTCTGTCAACACCCCTTACATTAGGGGCTGAATTCTGAATCAGTGTTTTTCACACCATACAATACAACTTTTTGTTATAGCAGACACACTCCTGATTAATTATCAGATCTAACTGAATCCAAGGAGTAAGGCATGTGGAAACCAGTTTGGGTTTAAAAATTATATAGAATGTATTATTGGATAACTGGGTACTAATTATTTTTAAATGTAAATACATAATACAGTCATTCCTCATGGTTCTGGGTTCTGCTGTCCCTTTTCTCTAGATCTGTTTTACCAGTAGAGTTGAAAGGTCACAGTGTTACATGATGTGAATCTCATAAGGAAGTCTGTTCAGTGCTGGTGTAGTTCTAAACAAGTTATGATAATCTCAGACATGTTTGTAACCATGCACAATTTAACCCTTTGTGTGCATGCAGCAGTTGACTTGTTTTCTACATTTGCAAACAAAATGCATTCACTTTAGAGATGAATGTAAAAAAAAAGGGCAACGTGTAGCAAATGGGAGGTCAGAGTGACTTGTTTATTTTCTGCTTCGGCCACAGTAGTATGCCATGTTTTTTGCTTTTTTACCAATGGGCTGGATACATTTAGTTAAATTTAGCTGGATACATTTAGAATGAACATCCTGTATTTCATGGATGCTTTATAGTTGATGGTTTGATGATGCTGTGTCACGTGACTTGTGTTGACTCCACCCACGTCCCCACCCCGACCTCGACCCCTAACACGGACATAGATATCAAGTGAAATGACTATGACATATAAACACCTATGTGTTTTGAATTTCTCTCTTTTTTAGATGTTTTTTGTGCTGTAGAAAACAATAATTTAATCCAAAAAGATAAATAGTTAATGTATACAGTTTCTAACTCAAGTACAGTTTTTAATAAAAACTTGTTAGAATTTAATGCATTAATTAAACCATTAAGTATAGGCACTTTTATAAACACTTCACAGAATGAACAATAGTTTGCAAAATACATAACGACTTTAATGAGTATCAGCAATTAACACACAACTTTAATGCCTTTTTTTCCCACTGCAGGGATTAACAGGCCCCGATGGAGATCCTGGCCCAGATGGCCCACTTGGGCAAAAGGTAAATGCTTGAAAAATAAGCCTTTTTCTGCTTTAGATACATAAGAGTAAATTGAGCAAGTCACACATCTCTATCACTGCATTCCAGTGGGTGTTACTTTTCGAAAGTAATTTCTCATGACAGTTAAATCTTAATTCTGCTGGTTCCTACTGTATGTGCTTTGTTGATTTTTTAAGGGTTTTCTATAAATATGAGGCTTTTCTATTAAAGCAAGCAGCACAAAGGAAAAGTCTGTTTTTCAAAGTTTATACAATAATTTAAACGTATAAAACTAAGAAAGAAGCTACTCTGAATAATTTAAATGTTTCTTCCCGTAACTAAGTTGTTCCTTTCCAGTTTTATAAAGTTATAAAATGCCTTTCCCTTTAATTGGGACCCATAAGATACATGTGATAAAACATCAATATTCTAGATCATGTGTATCTCTTTCTCCTAGAAAATTTTATGTACAGTAACAGGTTTATACAATTAAATGTCTGCTAAATTAATTGACGTTTCCAAGGCCAATATTGTCTGCTTTCTCCCTTTGGTTCAAGTTGTTAAAAAGACACCAACAATTATATCACTACATTTTCATATTCTGCACTTTGTTATCATGTTATTGGTTGTTTCTGTTTAGATCAGCATTTTCAACTAGTGGGTCTGGTTTTGAAAATACTCCTCAAAGCTATATTTCTGAAGTGAAGTGGTTTAAAAAAATGACCACGAGTGGTGTGCATTTTTGTCCCTCTGTAACTGATTTTGTATAGTGATTTTCCATATACTTACAGCTGTCACTGTTGCAGATAACAGGAAATTACACAGGTAACAAATGAAATATACTGAACATGTACATGGTGATGCAGGTGACACCACTTTGTACCTCTCCAAAGAGCTTTTTCTCTGAGCCTACACATACCAGTTGCCTTAAGGACATAAACGATTGACTGCCACTCACTTTGCTCCAGATGGATTTTAATAAGACAATGCTGTCTGTCTATCCAATGCTTCTTTAAAATCAGCCACACTTGAAGACAATTACATTTCTTTGAGGCCTGCAGTTACCTTTGATCAAACTATAAAAGCAATATGAAGGACATATTATTTCCATCTTAGAAATATTGTAAAGCTTAGTAGTTCTTAATTCCGCTAAGACCCAGGTTGTTTTTGTTAATGTTGTTAATTCTTAACCGACAGATCACATGAAATCTACTTAAATTGCAACTATCTGTACTTAAATGAGCATATTTCCCCTGTCTTGGTGGATTTTACTGCTACCTCATTACTTTCACTACATCAGCATTTGGTCTTGACTAACAGTATAAGACACATATTTAACAATTGAAACATAGGGATATCGTTATACCCTCTTCCCTTGTATTGTATTTAGAGTTGTTTGGATCAGGATCCATTTTAAGGGACCACATGACCTACATTGTGGAATTACCAGCCTGAAGTATTATTTTTTCAATATTTAGATAAAGTGCTTCGAGGTGGTTTCGCTAAAGGCGCTACTATAATAAAAGTCCATATTGTTTTGTGTTGTAAAGTGACTATTCTCTCAGTTCTACTCCTCTACTGTTCCAAGGTTGTTGACAAGTTCCCTCGACTCTCACTTTACAAACTCCCAGCCATGTCAACATGAGATTCCACATGCGGCTTGAGCTGCTGATTGCTGTTACACAGCGTGTTCATCATAAGGACTGTATCTGGCGGATAATACCCTGTGGCTTAGGAAGATATTCTATATGCTGCTCAATATTTATACCAGCTTGAAATTATTCCAATGACATTTAACATATAACATGGTAATATAATTCAGTTATAGAACAAGGAATAGCATCAAATGTGTAGTTACTTTAAATGCCTACTAGTTGTGTGCTTTGAATTAGAAAGACTAGATGTGATGATGTTTTGTTTTATAGGGTGAGCCTGGTGCAACAGGACCCCGTGGATCAGCAGTAAGTAGAAAGCTCGCTTCATAAAACAAACACAGTTATTTAGAATAGTTGTACATTATACATTAATGTGAGAGCAGTGAATCTGTGAATCCATATGAATCCCATGGATCAGATCGTATACCACTGGAATTCACTGTGGCTAGGAGAACCAAGATATTTACATAGGATGTAAAAGCAATTCAGATGTTCCTCCTATGATATTCCTTCTCAGGTCACGCACATTATCGATGATTGTTACTCTGAAATTGCCCAGGCTTATTGTGCTTTGTGCCACTGTAAAACAAAAATGACACTGTAGCACTGCAATGGATAAAGAGCTGAAATGGCCAAGATTTGTTGCAGATCTGTGCTTCAAGTCGGTTTTTACTTCTGAATAGGTCAATGAAACCACCATCTGTGGAAGTGTAATGTGGAATTTTGAGAGGATCTGGACACCATTTTAAACCAAAATTCACTTTGATTTAATTCAGGCCCTAATGGTGAAAACATAATCATATTCTACTTCTTGCTAGTATATAAACTGCATACAGCATTTCACCGATTTTAAACATGCATATACAGCAATTCATATATATATATATATATATTTTTCTTTCTTTCAGGGTTTAGGCCCAGATGGACCTCCTGTAAGTATAATACAGTACAGAGGCACATTTGTGCTAAAAAGATAAGATGCAGTCTCTACAGTAGAACGAGCCAGTTCAGATTAATGCTTTGTTGGAGTACTGGTACTGAAAATACTTTGTCTGCTCTTTGTTCTATGTGTCTGATACCCTCCCAGTTTATATTTCAGCACGAAAATCTACTTTTGGGAGAAAAAAAATTCCAGATTTTGTTCCAGTTTTTACACACTGATCACAGAATTATTATTATTAGAATGCATTTCATTACGATAGCTTGGTCTGGATTGTAGGTCAATTTGAACAAAAGGAGCCTACGTTACTGAGAGGCTACAGTATTTACTTATGACATGTGTCTGTATAGTTCACTAGGATTTTAATAGTAGATATTGTTGAATTGCTGTGGTAAACGACACGCCTTTGTACACACCCTAGATGCAATAACAGGATGACACAACCACAATAGCATGGATAACCAGTGATCCATGCTATTGGGATGTGTACTGCTCTGTGTCTTCATTGCTCTCTGTAACATGTTTTTATAGATGGGAAGTTTTAAATATAATTCCTTTGCAGGGCCCACCAGGTCCAGGAGGACTTCCAGGAGAACTTGGACGTGTAGGAATCTTGGTGAGTAAAGTTTTGACTGTATTCAAGTGGTTCAGATTTCCTAACAGTGTAGTTAAAAGTGTAAAGCCGCACTTTCAGATCCGTGCAGGCACAGGGAGTAGTGCTGATCCCTGTTTAATCAAGTCAGAACAAATTTTATCACTCTTTTCAATTACCCTTCAATTGACCCAGTATGTTGATTTAAGCCCAAGAGGGAAAATTCATTTTTAATAGGCTTACTACCAAATCACTGGCAAGTAGAAATCTTACTAAAATTGCACACATTAGTCTTATACATACAGTAGAAGATCAATTGGTAATAAGTTACACATTTTAATTCAGTTGCATTAAACCCCCCACTATAACTGCAGTTTAACATTAGGAACAAAATGCATCTTCTTTAGTGACTAGTGTTCCAATCTGTACTCACAGAGCATTTATACTCCTATTGGATAACCTGTTATTCAATCATTTAAATAGTCCTTGAAGAATCTGGAGGAACATTGTTAATCACAGCCTTGATTTTGAATTAAAAAAAAAGAAAAAGAAAAACCTATATAGCCCATGTTACTGGGCAGAATACCATGGTAATACTTCTTGACCATGGTAGCTTGAATCCGGTCATCCTCACTCAGTGATCATACCTAATGCAGTTCTGTTTATATCATTGATACTACTTAACTCCAAATAAGTAATGTATTAGAGACAGTAGTAGTAGGTATAATTGATGTGTGGAAGCCTAATAGAATGCAGTAAACACTATACTGTAGCATGAAATAATTAAAAGCATGAAGTAATATTTATATTTTTCTGACAATATCTAGGGTGATGCTGGAGTTCGAGGGCCTGCTGGTCTCCCTGGTCCCCCTGGGCCTCGAGTAAGTTTACCATGCTTCAGTAATTATCAGATGAGTGTGGTTGCTGCTTCACTTCCTGGATAAGTTGCATGACATAATACGTGTTCAGGCAATGCTGCGGGTTCAACAATAGGACTAATCAAGCCTATTGGTTTTAAACCCTGACTGGAGTGCAATTTAGAAAAAAGTTAACCAGGAGGATAGTACTCAAGTCATCTTGTTAAATCCTTTTTTTTAAAGCAGAAAGCCCACTTTAAGTCAGAATTCAAATAGAAGACTTGTACTTAGAAAAATATAGAATAAAAAAAAACATGAATAAGAAGAACAAAAAGGAAAAAGGATTTTTAAGTAGACCCAGTTTTAAATGCTTTCAGGGAAGAAACAACATTGTTGCTGATTGCTGAGTCCGGATAGGCTACTCCAAAACATCTTGGATACAAATGATACTTCCTTCAAATATTTAATGCAGCCACACATAATAAACAAATACACAATTGAATGAGGTTGATTGTATAGTACATGCAATCAGAGATTAAACTCCTATCTGACCTGCTTTGTTTTAGGGTGCTGCTGGATTTCATGATGGCAGCGGAGAGCTGGTAAATATGGTCTTAATTTTTGTAGTTTAACAAAACAAAACATATGCTTCTGCTGTAACAGATTACTCACACCTGTTTTTGTTTTTTCTAGTGTCCCAATGCCTGCCCTCCTGGCTCACCAGGCCATCCAGGTCTCCCGGGAATGAAGGTGAGTTGTTTTTTAAAGATAATAATAATAATGACATTTTAGACATGGAGGTAGTGAAAGACATGTTTTAGAGTTAGTCATCACAGAGAGAACTGTATCCAGGTCAGAATGTTTATCCATTTCTTCTTATTTTCCACAAAGTTCACAGGAAGTTGGTTTGCCGGTACACTTCCTGTAGCACAGTGCTTCCTAATACTATGCAGAAATATTGGTTTTGTTCCAAGAAGAAGAGTTCCCCTTGCTGAAACCACTTCTTAGAGCACCTGATATTCAGTATTGGTTCCACAGTCAAGCACTGACCAGCCCCAACTCTACATAATTTCCCATATCTGATGATAATACAGTAATAGCAGCAATAGTAGTGACAGGAAAGAATAAAACACATTGTAATCCTGTAGTAAAATATCTAAATATGCATGTTTTATGTCAATAAACATGTCTGTATCTGTAAATACTGAATGTTTTTGTATTCTTTAGGGACATAAAGGTGTAAAAGGAGAATCAGGGGAACCAGGAAAGCAGGGACACAAGGTGAGACCGCACTTCTGTAAGGCCTTGTTTTCTATTAAATAAAGGTAATCAAAAAAGAAAAAAGAAAACAATGGGGTTCAATAAAGGGAAATGGCAGCACCTATACATACACAAAAGGCTATACAGCAGAACTTCATTCATCCACACCCCAGCAAATGGCCAAACAACAAAATGTCCAGTCAGGCTGGAGGAAAGGTTTTTGAAATACAATATATTTTGTGTAACCTTCCTGAGACCTGCAATATGCCTACATACCACTAGGAAGAAAAAGAACAAATGGGCTATTGAACTTAATTTTTTTCTGAAGTTTAGAGAAGTAGCCACATTGCTTGCTAGGTGGAATTATAGTCTTTGTGAGAACACGTTTTATCCATGCATTGTGTTATGTAGCATACATTATTTGGTAATATTGGTACAATGCAGGTGAAAGTTAACCGCCTCTTGTTTCACAGGGTGAAGAGGGTGACCAGGGGGCCTCTGGGGAGGTTGGTGCTCAAGGCCCTACAGTAAGTATTTAAATGTAATCCTCTCATTGTTGCAATGTTTTAATAGCTGATTTAAATACAACCCTCACTACATTTCTATAGCATACATTCTTAATATGATAAGTCAATAAAAACATAAGTAAGATAAGATGCTGATTGTATTTTATTATTGTATTTTTCTTTCAGTCTTATAGATTTAATTAACATAATGTATTTATTCTTCTGTTTAAATGGGAAAACCCAAGGAGACCAACTAGGTCCCTGTCTTTACTAATCACCTTTTTTATCCAATGTTTAGGGTCCTCAGGGTATAAGAGGAATCACAGGCATGATGGGACCTAAAGGTGAAAGGGTAGGTATCGTTTTAGACTTACTGCACTTCTGTTTACACATGATAAAACGTCAGATTTACACTTTATAGCTTTTTTTTTTTATCAGATACAGTACATACAGTACAGGAAATACCTTTTAATGGAACAGCTAATATGAATATAAAATACAAATACCATATATGTGTATTTGCTATACATGTACAGCTTTCTATTAAAAGGTATCACCAAAGAAAAACTTTGTTTTACTTTCGTGCAGTATGTGGCTTTGCAGAGCTTGTAATTCTAAGGTTAGTATATAACGGCCGTAATGGTGTTTTTTTTCATCACAAGAATGCATGTTCAGATGGGAGCTCTGTGAAATTACATGAGGGCAGCAAGCAAAAACTGTTTACAGGAAACATGTAAACAGAGATGCTGTGTATGTCACTGATGATCATTGCCATCATGCATATGGAAGATTGCCCAGCCATCTTTCATATTACAGAACCTTCTGGGTCCAGTGCCACAATGAATGCTATTGCAGCCAAATGCAACCCACTGTGTTGCTGAGGCATGCCTTCAATTCAGGGTCCAGTCAGCGTAAATCACACACATTGCTAATGGTCCCCTGTGAGTGCAGTTTACAATCCAGCCTTTAGGAAATGTATATCTGAAAAAAACAAAAGGGATTCCTATCCGAAAGGCTTTTTAATGTCTCATAGCCATAACCAGTGCTTTACAATATTAATTTCCATTTGAAAATAAACACAACACCAATTGCAAACCAACCTTAATAATTATATAAAACCTTTGCCAAAGTAGTGTTATTGCATATTTGAACTGAAAGCATATTTAAAGTAAGAACTCAATGACTTCTCTTTCTAGGGTGCTGGTGGACATGATGGTGAACCAGGTCCTCAGGGTCTGCAAGGCGCAACTGTGAGTAGATTGCCAAGTGTCTGTCTGTCTGTCTGTCTGTCTGTCTGTTTGTCTGTCTGTCTGTCTGATTTTATATAACTGCATCACAGGGGTTCATCAACATCCTATGAACATACACCACTGCTGGATCCCATCTCCTATCCACAATAACCTGTTGTCCTTCTGTGGATGATTTAATTATAGGTGAATGTCATACAGTTTGCCCCAGTTTACCAGACTTGGTCTAAGTAAGACATATACGAGATTTTGATACCAAAGCTTTGTCATCGAAAGGCTAACCACTGCTATGCAATTTGATAGTGACGACTATAATGAGGCACTCTCAGCAAGCCATATTAAATCAAAAGTAGGCCTACAGAGTCTGGTTAGCACAGTTATGTTCCACTCTAACAGAACCATCTCTATTTTATTTGGTACAATGCTTTTTGGTAATGGTGAGCTACACTGCCATAACAGTATTGGCAAGAGACTGTGCTGAGTCTTTAATCCATTATAAACTCTCCCAATGTTTTCCATTCCTACTTCTCGGCAATCCTTTGCCATTTTTTGGGAACCTTAATAAGAAAATTAATGTAGAACAGTGATTTTTTGCAGCACCAGATGTTTATAATGGAATATTAATAATTAAGCAGAAAGATCGAAAAAGGCAATCTGATCAGTGCAGATGACAAAAACAAATCTGCATTTTTACAGCTTCAGATCACCCTTACTGTGATAAATTAGAAAACAAAAGAAACATGAAAATGTAAAGTCTAATCTTGTAAAGATGCATCTAAAAACACATCATTAACAACAACAACAAAAAAATACCTTAAAATAAACTGAAATGTATGGAAAATACAAGTCTCGTAGTTGTTGCTGACACCATCTTGCTCATTCTTTTAATGGGGAATTAAGGGCTTTTGCATAGTCCCCACTGACTTTGGCTTTGTTGGATCACATCCTCTTTCATAAGTTTCTTCAGCCAGCAGCTAAATCGATAGCATCACACATTCCCCAAAAGCAGCACCCATCATAGACGCTGTACAATTTTACATTAAAAAGGAACTCTACAGATTCTGAACACCTCCATATGAATGAATGTTGAAACAAAGACAATACAAAAGTATCACAGGTACAAGGGTCAATGCAAAATAGGGATTTAATAAAGTAAACATAAAACACAAATTTAGGAAAATAAGAAATGGTACATTTTGTAATTGTTGTATTGTTTTTATGGACAACCCCTCCTTATCTTTTTTTAAAAATGTAATTTAAATTCTCTGTTTTGAACAAAAAAGTGAAACATGTGCATTCTTTGTGCAGACTTAAGTGTAGTCATCCTGAATATCATTTTGTATTCCCCCGGTTGTTCGTGTGTCTAAGACATTTATTTGACATATTGAATATTTTATATTCTGATTTTGTACACATTGTATAAACTGTTTTAATGTCTTTCATGCTTAGGGTGATCAAGGTCAGAGAGGCGTAGTGGGCGAGACTGGGCCAAAAGGTGACGTTGTAAGTGGCAAGATACCTGTAAAACCAGAAAAGGAAACTATTCTGCTATTCCTACAGTTATTCCTGTTGAGTTCCTGTGTATTAGATAGCACTACTATATCTTTCTGATAAAAATAATTAGAATGACGGTTCATTAGTGGTGAACTATTTCTTTCTTTGCAATGGTGGGATCTAGAGGCACAGTCATTGTTCACTTTATTTAGCCTTTAGAGTCATTACCATGTCACTAGATCCCCCATTGCAAAGCAAAGCATTATTTACCATCAATGAACAGCCACACTGTGGGAAATGTAGGGTACTGGCATTACAGTTCCAATTGTTTTTGTTCATTATGCCTGTTAGTGTTAACCAGGGGAAATCTCCACAACCACAGGATCACAATAAGTCAGACACTCTTTGGTGGTTGCTCTGCACCTTACAGTTTCTAGAGACTCAAGTTTAGGATCCAAGTCACATTGTGATGGTTTTATTTTTGTTATAATTTACTAATATATATTTTACTAGAACAGCATGTTTTATTTTAGTTCTCTACTACCTAAATGACATTGAAACTAGTATCTCTACTAGGTAAGGAACCAACATTGTTTACATGTGTATTCTATTTATTTTTTAAACACATAGAGCCAATGTTTTAAAATGTAACAGTTTACATTAATAAATATGACAGATTAAACTGTATTTCCATGTTGTGGATCTGATGAATATTCACAAAGAAATTAGCATTCGCCTAAACTGCCTTGATGGAATTATACTGTATTGTAATATACACTCCCTGCTGTCTATTATTCTCTATTTAAATATTTACGGTATTTGTATATTCTTGATATGATCTGTGAAATGTTTAGTTGTATCATGTTTTATGCCTGTACCAATCACAGCTTTTTAATTTTTCATTTTCCAGGGGTCTCAAGGTCCAAGAGGAATTTCAGGGCTCCCAGGTTCAAAAGGAGAATCTGTACGTATATATTGTTTCATTTATTGTTTTGCGTTAGTACTACTCACTGTTTATCGGTCTTATTAACTCATCATAGTAATATAACAAGTAATCTTATGTGTGCATTTGCTCTTTTTGAAGAAAGAAACGTCATAGATTCCAAGCTTTATAAATGTGCATGCAGTAAGACTGCAGGCCCTTATCCCTTAACTATGCATCTTATGGATTATGGATTTTCTTGTTGTTACTGCATCTTGTAAAGAGCTTTGTGATGGTGGTCCACTATGAAAGGCGCTATATAAAATAAAGATTGATTGATTGATTGATTGATTGATTGTCTGTCTTTTCTCAGGATTTCGTTAGGCCTATGCAATCATAGTCCCGTGTTGTTAAATATACAGAGGTTGCATATAGACATACAGACAATAAAGAACCTGGCCCCTGGACCCCAAATAAAAAATAAAAAAGAAGATAATATAAACACACACTGTCAACATCCCCGTCTGTACGCACGGGATGCCACCTCCGCAGTGAAGTCAACTCTTTTGTCTTAATAAAAAGCGTGCGCTGTGAAACGAAACGAAACGAAAATCATTTTTATGTTGCAAAGCTGGAAACTATATTGTTTTGAAAAAAGGAGTAACGCAGGCATATCTCTGTCGTGACTATAGGTTGTCAAAAAGCAAAATTGATTCAAGAAAAATAAAAACCAACGAAAAAACAAACTTGAGGATCTGATGAACTTTTCATGTAAAATTTTTCATTTTGGGTTTATTTGGAATAAAAGCTCAGTTTGGGATTATATATATGGAGTGTTACAGAACTTGTATGTGATGTACTCAAATGTAATGTTAGTAAAATACATATAAATTAATCTACAAAGTCAGCAGATGCACTTTTTTTAGTTACAATAACAAAAAAATCTTTAACTAAATTAAAATGGATTTTCGATGCACCTCCAATGCACATCCAAGTGTGTTCAGTTTCACCAAACTCATTCTATTGTCCAATACAAAATGAATTCAGAAGAGTACAGAAAGGGGTATTGATGAAAAGCACACTGTGATCTAGGAGTTCAGGGAACAGAGCAATCAAGCACACAGTTAGAGCCAAAGGTTTTGCATCACCTAGAATTTTTGGATTGAGACACAACTACAGTATATGAACATAATTTGGAGCTTTTATTTAACATTGTGTAATCAAAGAAACTACAAAATGATATCGCAAAAGTCTACCATAGTAGTAGTACAGTTATTTCATATTAGATTTTGAAATGTCACATTTTTCAATTGTTGTCAGTTTTTCATTAAGTATGTGGAAAACTACAAAGCGGTATGTAATTCAATATGTTAACATTATTCAGCAGGTTTCATTCGACTTTATTTGTTCATTTTTATAGTGTGATGCTAAACATTTGACCATAGCTGTCGAGTAGCACTGTAGTTTTTTCTAGTGTTCCAATCCCTGGTATCTGTTCCTTTTGTTTCTCTCAGGGATTACCCGGCGTGGATGGCCGTGATGGGATCCCTGGGATGCCAGGTGCAAAGGTACACTTGATATTCTTTTTAAATATTATATTTGTAGTACAGGTTAAGAAAGTAATAGTGTGGGCCTGACATACCAGTTCAATCTTTATTCTTTTCTAGGGTGACTCCGGAAAACCAGGTGCTCCAGGTGAATCTGGACTTCAGGGTCTACCAGTAAGTGCATCTTAAAGTCATTTTAAAATAAAAAAGCAAATTCATTGTCATCACCTTGCCTCCAGAGCTTGAAATAAATGATTAATTAAAACATTGCTACTGATATAGTACTGATATAGAAGGATAAAAGACCATGCCTTCACCGCAATTACATACCCACCTTAAATATTAAATAAAATATTGCTTGATATGAAGTAGACCTTAATGCAGCAAATTACTAAATTCTATTTTAAACAAATGCTACCCAAGTGTCTTGTATGCATTAAATGTTATGATGCTCATTTGTGAGTTTGAGAACTCATTTGGTTTGGCCATGTTGACAGTAAACTATGCGGTATTGCATAATGTTCCTTCACTAATTTACTGCCCTCAGTATTTCATGAATTTCTAAAATCTGTACTGTAACTCGGCTAGCAAGGGATTGCTGTATGTATTCATTGTATGTTTGTAATAAAGCTAAAACCCTGTTCATCTAATAAATATCTAGTAATGCTCCCCACCCCAGCTTAGAGGACTGGCTGGGCTGACCGTCATGCCCTTGAAGGCATGGGATATAGGGGACCCGTCCAAGGCAAGCCCCTAAACACAATCACACCATACTGCAGTCACTAGTAGAGCCTGGTGAAATGATATACAAATAAACTGTACAGGTCTTCCCTTTGATTTTTTACAAGTTATAAAAATAAGATATGAAAGTATTGCAACATTGTGAAAGGAAAATATTTCACTTTAACTTGGTTTCTTATTACTTTTTAAGGGCTTACCTGGTTCTTATGGTGCAAAGGGTGGTGGTGGTGATAAGGTTTGTATTTCTTTAGATTTACAGCTCAATAAATCAATACAAAATCAATACATACCTTTTTGTCTTTCGTAAAATGTAATTAAGAATTCTAATAGTAGGGCCACAGCTGCCAGCTCTTTGGCTTGAGAGCTAAGGCCCTGATACAACACTTCTGTGACTCTGTCCAAAAGATATGACAGGTTTCAAATACCCCAGATAAATATAGCCAACTTCACATGCAAGAGACCAACCTGCTCACATTTTTTTCTTCAAAATCGGTGTGCACAAAAACAATAGATACTTGGTCAGCTGTGTGCTTCTGTTACAATCCAGGACATTCAGCCTTTTTTCATTCGGCCATATTTACCTCAGCCTTTGATTTTATATCACATTGTCTCACAAATAGTTCATCTGGCAGCCCCCTTCAGAAGACAAGGGGGTACACATTTACACTGTAGATAATATCTATTTAAGCCTGACTTGGTATGTTAAATGTATATTCCCTTTGATGGAGGAGCTAAGCCGCTTTCATTACTACAGCTTAGATTCATTATCGACTTAACTGGAGCTGTTTGATTGTTGATTATTTTAATAATGAACACAAACTTTTTGTATTTGTTGGAGTAATTTGAAAGCCAGAAACGTTAATGTAATTTGCATTACAGGGTGATACTGGTGCCTTTGGTTTACTTGGAACAATGGGATCTGCTGGGAAAACTGTAAGTAAAATGACATGCTTTGCATTTTGTTTTTAATTATAGATGAAGTGAGATTTAAAAAAAAATAATAATTTCAATTTTTCCTGCATGACAAATTGGGGAACGGTAGCCTTATGGTTTCCTATAAGTTACCGATCTTGGGTGTCGCACACTTTTTGTTCTTTTTATTTATTTTTTAGGTTTTGTGGGTTTCTTTAATTTGAGATACACGGCTACTGTAGTGATTCAGCAATGGGGTTACTAAATAAAGCATCCCGGGGGTCAAAATTTTCGATCCAAACATAGCCCTTGACCTTCCCCTGTATGAAAAAGGAGGCCATGCAAAGTTTGGTTGCACTGGCTCCTGCGGGGTCTGAATGCATAAAGGAACAGACAGACAGACAAACTTTCTTCTTTATATATTAAGATATATAATCTTATTTATTACTATCTTAATAGGGTGAACGAGGAGAACAAGGGGAAGTAGGCCCAGTTGGACCAAGAGGTGGACCAGTGAGTATTACATGTTTACATTTATTCATTTACAATTCTTATGTTTGCATTAATCTTGTTTCCAGAAGTGAACCACTCTATGACAGAATGGGCTATAAACGGTATATAGTTCTAATTATTGGTTTTGGGTCAAGCGAACTATTCTAAAAAAAAAAAAACATCAACATTGCAGAAAATAAAACCACTGAAAGAGAAGATCAGTCATCTTGTCTCTTGATTTTTTCACTCCACTCCAAGTGTACAATTGAACCATTTCCCTGCCACATTGTTTTTACCCTAGGCCATATCAGTGATGCAGACCACAGTCGTCGAGATACTGACTTTACAGTTGATACGCAGCTGTTTTCTGTGATTCAGTCTAGTTCCATTACTGGTGTTGTCCAGTAAACAAAAAGTATTACTGCCTCACTGCCTGTTTTAACCATTGGCCACATCAATGATACACATCTTTTTATACACCCATTTTCCTTCATGTTTTTAAACTATTCCATCAAAGACAGCATTTCTCTTACATTATGCCCCCAGAAGGCATATTGTTCTAGTTATGCATTGCATACACTGCCACCCAGCGACCAATACTGTAATTGCTGAAAATAGCTCACTTTGTTACAATACAGCCACTCCCCAATGATAACCATATGACTAATTGAAAATACACTAAATCATGCTCTCTTATATTTTATACTCTATAGCTGGCCATTGAGCATTGCAAAGCTAAAACACATCTTGTTTGTTAAAACTTTAATATGTACATATTTGTCTAATGTGTTGATTTGATCAACTTATACCCCATCAGTATAAGACACCCCTGGGTTCTATTGTATCATTTTACAGCACCGCGGAATAACCCTTGGATTGCATCAGCCACATATTACTAGGGGTAATTTATGATGTTTATGATGCAATCCAGAGGGCTGTAAAATGATCCAATGAAATTCCGCTGTACCTTTTCTGTGGAGTTATTTCATTCATTTAAATATATACAGCTGGGACCATCTTTGTAATGAAACAGGAATCAATAGGCTGTCTGGCTGTTTAGAGTGATGCTCTAGGGTCTCCTGCTATCCTCTTATTTGTCCAATGTTTTATATTATATGGTCATAAATCTATTTTCATCCTGTCATTTTTTACTCTCTCAATTTGCATCCCTGCTGAGAATTACAAGCTTTAAAGACAAAATCATGTCACTTAATGATTGTCCAGGATTCTGTCTTATCAAATGTAATAGTTTTTCCTGTGCTGACACCAGCTGAGCCATGAAAGAATGTTTCTAATCCGACAGCGTTACTGCTGTGATGCCACTTGTTAACTTCATTATTAACTCTGCCATCAAACTGCAAATCTAGGGCAAGTAAAAAGTAATAGCTTTCCTGCATGAAAATCATCTTGGGCACCAATTAGTGTTTAAAGCATAAATCTATTGAACACAATCGTTTCCTTCCCTTGTGGTAGGGTTGATTTTTGTTTTTATGAAGTTCAAAATGTTATTAAATACAAAATATCCTAAAATAACAATTACATGACTAATAGAATATAAATAATCTTGAAGTGCATCTTTTTATATAGTTGGAATTATATTACATGTTCTACAAAATGAATGAAGTAAAATGGTTGATTAAGTAGTAGTAGACTGGAAATATGTATGTTATATGTAATGACAAAAAGAGAAATACCTAAAAAGTAGTTAAATGCTTGAGCATGAAAGTAGTTGGTGGAACAAAGCACGCACCCCTTATTCATACAACCTTAAAATGCCATCTCATCGTGATTAATGACAATCAGGTGATTTCAATGCATGTTGATCATGCATTATTTAGTTAGTGTGGATAGGGTAACACTAACTTAAAAGTCAACTTCCAAAACTACTTTATACCCACCCAACGTAAACTAGAAATACCACATATTTCTCAGCATCTAGCACCACTGAGTATTTTTTTTAAATATATTGTAGATTATTTTAAGATATAAGATGTTATTTAGAAATTACCTCTCCCTCACAGTTTTCCTCTCAGAATATTTTTAATAGACCTTCTTGGGGAACTCACTGACAAACCTCCCCGACCTGGGAACAAAGAGATCTTTGTGCATGTTGAGAAAATGTTTCCCCTGATCAGTTCTGACCTCTAAGGAGGTGTTTTTTTTGTGTAGCACACAGTTAGAGTTATTTCACAGGTGATTATTCAGGCAGAATTGAAAAGGTATGTCCAGCAAAAAATCTAATGCCATAACACGTTTATTATGGGATGCAATGTGACTACTGAAAGATATGTTTGTTTTTTTTTAAAAGTAAATATTTAAACCTAAAAAAGAACAGAGGTCTTCCCAAATTGATTTGCCACATGTTTTGCCTTTGTGGCTAAGCATTCCTACAATAAATATTTTTGGTCAACATTGTCAGTAAAAGAAGTGAACTACACAGACACACAAAATGTTCTAGTTTACGAGGCTATCAGGTAATAACCCTCAATAGGGAGTTTTGATAAAGAGGGATCCCTTCATTTCTAGAAGCAGCATTCTGCTACAAAGGGAAGCATGCTGCAAACCTGCCTGGGACCTAAATGTTTCCATTAGCAAAACAATGGGAGAACTCCTTGTAGGTAAGGAGAAGGATCTGAAGAAACATGCTGTATTGAATATCTGTGAATCCTCACTAAAATCCTTCTCTTTTTCATTCCAGGGTGAAAGAGGTGTGCCAGGTCCATCTGGTCCCACAGGGACACCAGGACTCAGGGTATGGAGCTTTATGTGCATCTATTGTGACATCTGTAATTGCATGCATTTATTAATTTAATGCAATATATTTTACAATACATCATTGCATAATACCATGTTGAACTAGTAAGTCATACCCATATTTTACATAGCATTTAGATAGCAGTAACAATGTCTGATTCTAAGTTTATTTATGATACAGTATCTTTGAGTTTGTAAATAGGGTAAGTATTTAACACTACACACCTAAATAATTATCAAAAAAGTGTTTAAACAAATTAAATTGCAGTCTTGAATCATTTAAGCAGAGTTGCAGTCTGCAGCTAGTGGCAGAGTCTGAGTTGTGGTAGTGATGCTCGCAGTGAGCAGCAGCATGAATGGCTCCTTGTTGCCCCTCACCACACATTATTTACACAGTAATAGCAGAATCCCAGCTTGAATGCCTGGGCTGAAAGAGCCCCCTGTTAAAGAGGAATTTGAACACCAGTGAGTAGAGATCACAGGAGAGAAAAGGCAGGACGACTGCAAAAACGTTTTTACCATCTTTTTTTTTTTTACAGTTGAAAAAAAATGGCATGCCTCACAATGGTAAATCTTTCTTTTTTTTTTTTTTTCTTGTAGGGCCCAAAAGGTGATCCTGGTCTGCCAGGTCTTCCTGGTCCCCCTGGCCTGCCCGGAGTTAAAGGAGACAGGGTAAGGATAAGTGTTGCCAAGGCTTGAGATGTTTCTATACATTCACAGTAGTTAAAAGTTTGGACTAATTAGCTTTAGGATAAGTCAAATGTCATTTTGAAACCATCAGTGTTCACAAACCTGTATTCATGCTGTAGGTCTGACAATTATTAGTTCTCATGATAATTGTCATCAAGGAAGCTGTCCAAGTGTTCTGTATCCAGCAGACAATTGATGAAGACTGTGATTTTGCTAGATGTAAGCTGTGATAAAACATGTATGCTATGATTGTGATCTCAGTGCTTTATTCCTAAAGCCACCCCAGTTCCACTGTGTTCAGTTTGTAAAATCCTCATTCATATTTTGTTTCTGCAATGCAATGCAATGCCAACCAGGGCACAGTATACTATGTGCAGTAGAGTAAGTAACAATATATGCTGTGCTGCCAAAATAAAAGGTTGAGGTCAATGTACCCAGGATTGTTGGTCAAGTGTATCCTCAGTGGAATTTGTACCCTTCATAGTATCCAACCCCACTTGTGCATTATCTTCTTGCCCATAGGGGCAGTGTAACTTACTGCTGTTCATGAGAATGTATTTCTGGAGCCAAATTCCTAGAAAAAAAAAAAGTTCAGCTTCCAGTCCCAAAAAACTGTAGTTAAAAGTACAAATTGTTAAGTTAAGGTTGTGAATTAAAGTTCAACACAGCAATTTCTTTTTCATTGTATTTAGGGTGCTGTTGGTTTGGACGGTCCTAAAGGAGAACAGGTAAGTAATTTTAGAGATTTTATAAATATTTTTAAGATTCTCTTTTCTTAGTTTCTGTTTTTAAATGAATATTTTGTTGTTACTATCATTTTATCATTGTTTTTAGGGTGATGCTGGATCAGAGGGCACAGCTGGTGATAAAGGTGATCAGGTGAGTCTAATACTTGTTTTATTTTGCTAATGACAGGGGCAGCAGGTACACATTAAGAATGTGAATGCAAGTGTGAAAAAAGACATTGCTGTAGAAATACATTTTCATTTTGTATGTATTTTTACAGGGTAATCAAGGAGAACCAGGACCCAAAGGATCTGTAAGTATCAGAGAAATTATTATAATGCCATTATTTCAGGATTTTTATGTATAATACTCAGTGGTGTGCATAGCTAAATTAGCTAGCATTTTATGCTCATTGCATTAACCATTATGAGTACTGTAGTGCATATAAATAGTGTTAAAAAACCTGTAACTGGTTTTAATGGTTTCTTTTGTACACAGTGCTCCTTCCCAAGAATCATCAGCACAATGTACACTAATCCTACGATGACAAGCTTTATGCTTCTGTCTCACAACCTTCATCTTGTACAAGCTCTGCAGTATTGATTTTCTTTCAGTTTTTTAATTGCCCTCAAATCATTTAATCCTACAGAAACTCCATTGTAATTCTAACCGCGTGAGATCTCAACAGACCTTAACTTAATACTCGATCAAATAGATAATGCAAGGTGCACTTCTGTCTGGATATGAGATTAAACCATAATTACAAGTAAAAAAAATACTTATATATATTTAAAGCCTTGTTCCAGATTAATTTAATATACACGAGGCTCTGTCTACCCATATTATACAAACTATGCAAATGTGGCTTGTCTTACAATGCTGTAGGCAGCTATGAGGCACCCGAGGCACGGGCCTTGGTTAAAATCATACAAATAATTTTTTATTTAGGCTGTCATCCCTCGTTGTGTGTATACATTAATTCTCAAGTCCCGCTGATATCTATAGCCTCTGTGCTCTTCAAAATCTTTTACTGTCTTTGCAGACTACAGCGACACGCTTAGTTCACACCATCATAGCGGTTAGTTAAACGTGTTTGAAATGCTTCAAAACGACCAAGGCTTAGTAGCGACTTACAAGGTGAGGCAAAGTAATAATGTTGATTAGAAATAAGTAGATATCAGCCTAATAATAAGGAAAAATGCATTTCCTTGGTAGTCTGCAGTTTAGCAAACCCAGCTTACTGGTGTAGTGTTATTTTCAGGTACACGATAAAAAATGGTACGCAGAGCACTGCGCTTGCTTGCGCATGCCTAAACAATTTCTCAACTTCCGCTAAGAAAGCAGGGAAGCGCCCATTCACATCTGGTACGTTATGCTGTTTTCGGTCTTTTACATCTTTTTAAATTGAATTTATCATATTTTCCAGTCTTTTACATCGTTGTTAATGTTATTTATCATATTTGTCCACCATTAAGAAAATAGTATGCAAATATTTCTAATACGTTGGGTCTTGTGCAAGTCCAACTTTGCGGTGGACTTCTCATTTGGTCTTGTTCGTCGTGAAATTGTTTTTTTTTTAAATTGATTGTCTGTTTCCAGTTTAAGTTTGCAAAAAAAAATGATAATGGTAAATGTACCTCTATTTGACAATAGGAAAACACCCATCAGATTGAAATTGATTGCACCCGTACCAAAATATGACAGCGTACCACTTTCAATGTGACAACGTATGCTTTCTGGCATTACGCGGGCCATGTTTTGGTAGCCGTACCACATTCTGATGGTGTACCACTTTCTAACTCTAGACCGGTATTAATATTCCAATTCCGCAAGTAGAAGCTGCTTGTAAACTGCAGTTTAGTGGACCCAGTTTATGCAAATTCGAATAATTCTAACAATAGTTTAGAGGACCCAGGTTGTGAATATAATTATGCCAGAGTCAGAGCTTTGGGGGCTTGCCCACAATATACACTGTAACTTGCTATACATAAGTGCCTCAGAGATTTTTCATGGCTGGCTACAGCCCTGTCTTAGCTCCAGAGAATAGGTGTGCTACCCAATAACAATAATCAGCACCAGAGAGTGCAGACCCTGCCCCCTTGTGGCAAAAATTAAACAACACATTCTTGTTCACCATTTCCTATTAAATGCATTTTTAAGATTTCATCCATGTATGTCCTGCTGTTTTTATTTGCCTGGCCTGACTTTAAACTTGGCTGGTAGATTACAAAAGGCTAAGAAATTATATGAGCACAGCTGATAAAGCAATTATGGTAAAATACAATCTTAAGAGGGACATTCAATCACAAAGCAATGTCTCATTCAATAAATTGGGACAGACACCTCAGGAGCAACAGTCTGATAAATTAATTACCAAGGACTTCATTGCAGTCCCAAGTCCGTACTGTATCTCCACACAGACAGATATGTTTAGAAATGCACCAGTCTAGCTCCAGGAGTGGGAAATATATTTAAAAGCAGTATCTGACAAATGTAGTATTTTAAATATTTCATAAATAAGGGTTTTTGTTCTCCTGTCTGAAGAAATACAAAATAATAATAATAATAATAATAATAATAATAATAATAATAATAATAATCTGTAATCTGGCTGACATTTAGATTTTCTTGACTCAACACTGCCAAATACTGGTAACAAAGTAATAAACATACTTGACAGCTTAGCAAAAGGAAATGGTAATGAACAAAACAAAAACAACTTTTCCCTTTTTTTATTTCGACTGTACACTTGTACATTTCCTTCTTCAGGCAACATAAATAAAGCCTTATAGATCAAAATGAATTAGAATCATCTTTACTTTTTTAATTACAGTATTGTGGCATAATGAGAGACATTAGTGCTAACCCAATTTTGTAAATCTATTTTCATACCTCTCATTTACACGAGCAATATCTTCTTCTGCTAAATATGATCGTCTTCTATTGAAGATCTTGTGGTTCTTTAGTTATGGTTTATACTTCAGTTTGAAAAATGGATGTATTTTAAAGACAAATTTATAGATGAAAAGTTGCTTCTGCCAGGATCCAAAAGATAATCTTCAGCATTGGATTTGAAATATTTGTATATACTAAGTTAACTTTTAAGTCACTGGTTTAATTTCCTTTAATGGCATTGCTATGAGCAACACACTTGACCAGTTAAACATACTCAAATTAACTCTTGAAAGTCTGATCTGGAATTTATAAATACATATTCGAAGAGTCTCCTCTGTCAATGTAAATGGATGTTGGTATTTGCATTTTTAATCAAAGGCATTAGTTTAAAAGATCCTAAATGCATGACTGAAGTGTGTTCTAGGTCCCAGCACCAAAAAAACCTTAATAAACATGAGAGTCAAAGGTACATTCTAAACTTCACAGATAGTCTCAGCCAAACACAGTAAATAGAGGATTCCACAGGTGGATACCCTCTAAAGCTAACAGGACTGTTGAAACTCTCTTTAAAACAACATCAATTTCCAGCACCCATGTCTAAAATATAACCTAAAAACCCATTTTAAATTATTCTTCATACACAAAAAAAAACAGTTTTATTTGAATTTATTAAGAAAACTGGAGTTAAATACATATACATTTCCCCCCAAACTCGTGGATACTTTAAAACAATTGAAGCCATCAGTAAGTATTTGATACTTTCCCACAAATTATCATGAGAAAATGCAAATCTGCAGCATTTCCTTGTTGTAATCGCTTCAGTGCCATCTTGCACCTGCTTTCTAAAGCACTTACAGTATATTCCACTATGTAACCATTTTTTTTACATTTTTTATTTCATGTTGTTTAGACTGGTCACCCTGGTGAGCCTGGCAGTCGAGGCCCTGAGGGTAGCCGTGGCCAGTCTGGCATCGAAGGACCCTCTGGCTCACCTGGCCCTCGCGGGATGCAGGGAGATCGGGGTGTACCCGGTGTGCCTGGGTCACAGGGGCCGGCTGTAAGTACTGATCGCAGGGTATTCTTATAGCTTTTCCAAAAGTTTACTACACTTACTATATAGCAAAGTGCAGCAAAGCGTAGTATGAGCATGATAATGCACAGAGACATATGGTGAAGCATTTTTTAAATAGGTTGCGTTTGCATACATATAGTTACATATAGTTTTTGATGGTCTTGGTTCTGTACAACAGGCTATATAATGTACAGAATGGCCATTGTGGGCATACGCACTCATACTTAAATTTGCATAAGAAATGCATGGTAAACTTACATTTTAAATTTGATTATAGAGTTGTGGGCCAGGAGGGTTATTTCCTATTAGTGTCTGTCCCTGTGCTGGGATGGGGGAAGTACAGATAACGTAGAGGAAGGTTACTGTGTTATCTAAGATAGTAGGGTGTACCCCTAAGCATTTGGATCATTAAAATCAGCCAAGCAAATGTAAAACTAGTGTTAAGGTCACACTTTGAGCAATATGCAGGGTAGCCGGTTGACCCTGCCTAATCTTAGTCCTTGAGATTCCATCAAAACCACCTTCAGATATAAAGGTCAAAGTCAGTACATCGGTATGAGACTCAAAAAGCTACAATCGCCACTGGAAATCTACTTGTCCATCTGTTTATGTTTAATAAAATACTTTTCTGTATTTTATTCTGTAGGGTAAAGAGCCCAGTGATCAGCATATAAGACAAGTTTGTATGCGAGTTATGCAGGGTAAGTTATGAAACTATGAAATACCTTGATGTATTATTATTATTATTATGATCCTTTTCAGACTTTTTATACATATTAATTTTCAATCTCATGACATATACCCTTTATCCTGGGATTATACAAACTGTCCTTCTAAGCAATACATATTTTGGAAAAATACACTTTGTGACAAATCAGCACATATTTGGTTTATGTGTAAATGAACTTCGCTACTTATTGAGATAGTTATATTGATGAATGCATTCAATTTATTTTCCCTCAAGGTCAGTTTATTTGTAATAGTCTCCCTGTATTTGATTATGCAGACTTCGTCTTTAGGAACACTTATATTACTCTTAACTAAGCTAAAACATTATTTATAATAGATTAGTGCCAGATTTGACAAATAAATCATAATTGCCTTGTGTAAATCAAGCTGAATATTTTTTTCAAGGAAACATTCATTCGAGCACCAAATGATACATTTTTAATATAGTGTGCTAAGAGGGTGCCACTGTAATTAAGATATATCTGTATACTGTATATCTAGTCAAGTAAAATAGAGCTTTCACTTTTCTATTAGACAAATGAACCCTACAATCAGCGTGCCCTCTAAGCATTTTAGATACTGAGAATCTTGTTTTGACTGAGAAAGGGTAAATTATCTGTGAGAAACCTTCGACCACGCAACTGCTTAATTTAATATTTCTTTTGCTGTAATCCTAAAATTCTAGGTGATGCAAAACTATTGGCCATAGTTTGATGTGTACACAGTTGGTTCTCATCCTGGTAAAACATAAATACATTTTTATTTCCACCTCTGTGTGTTACAGAACAGTTAGCCCAGCTAGCAGCCAGTCTCCGGAGACCGGAATCAGGTGCTGCTGGTCTGCCTGGGCGCCCTGGGTCTCCTGGTCCTCCTGGCCCTGCTGGCGACAGCGGCTTCCCTGGACAGGCCGGCCCACGAGGATTACCGGGTCTGAAAGGACCTCCCGGGCTGCTTGGTCTCAAGGGGCCTAAAGGTAAGGCTTTCCATCTTATTTCCAGTAGGTGTTAACACACCTCGGTTTTGTAAGAGAACACCCATTGAAGATACTTCTTGAAGATCTGGATGCCATTAACTGATGTGTAGGATGATAACTAAGCTATGTGAATTATTGAGCAAAGGGTACCTGGTTGTATACACAGTACATAGTATAAGTAAAGTTCAATATTATTGTCCAAATTTATGGTAAACTTTTATAATGGATGTAATTGTTATTGAAATTCAAGACAATATTAAACCAATTGCTATAAACAATGTGGCTGTGAGAGGCGTACCTTTTTAGATCAGACAGATAAAGAAAAGAAAAACGTTCTTATGTGTTTGTTCTCTTTTGTGCAGGTGAAATGGGTGAAAGGGGCGATAGAGGCATCACAGTACGAGGATCGAAAGGCTTGCCTGGAGCACCCGGTCTGCCAGGTACAGTGTATATCCCCTAAAATTGGGTTTTCATTACCAGAGCAGTAACTAGGCATTTTAGCCTTCGTTCGGCAGCACTACCTTGTGTGCGCTCCCTGCGAGAGCTACGCTGTGCGAGGTTTCGTTCTGCAGCACTACCCTGTGTGAGCTCCCTGTGAGAGCTACACTGTGCGAGCCTTCATTCTGCAGCACTACCCTGTGTGAGCTCCCTGTGAGAGCTACGCTGTGCGAGCCTTCGTTTTGCAGCACTATCCTGTGTGCACTCCCTGCGATAGCTGCGCTGTGCGAGCCTTCGTTGTGCAGCACTACCCTGTGTGAGCTCCCTGCGAGAGCTACGCTGTGCAAGCCTTCGTTTTGCAGCACTACCCTGTGTGAGCTACGCTGTGCGAGCCTTCGTTGTGCAGCACTACCCTGTGTGAGCTCCCTGCGAGAGCTACGCTGTGCAAGCCATCGTTCTGCAGCACTACCCTGTGTGAGCTACGCTGTGTGAGCTACGCTGTGCGAGCCTTCGTTGTGCAGCACTACCCTGTGTGAGCTCCCTGCGAGAGCTACGCTGTGCAAGCCTTTGTTTTGCAGCACTACCCTGTGTGAGCTACGCTGTGCAAGCCTTCGTTTTGCAGCACTACCCTGTGTGAGCTACGCTGTGCGAGCCTTCGTTGTGCAGCACTACCCTGTGTGAGCTCCCTGCGAGAGCTACGTTGTGCGAGCCTTCGTTCTGCAGCACTACCCTGTGTGAGCTACGCTGTGCGAGCCTTCGTTCTGCAGCACTACCCTGTGCGAGCCTTCGTTCTGCAGCACTACCCTGTGAGCTATGCTGTGTGAGCCTTCGTTCTGCAGCACTATCCTGTGTGAGCTACGCTGTGCAAGCCTTTGTTCTGCAGCACTACCCTGTGTGAGCTCCCTGCAAGAGCTATGCTGTTAAAGCCTTCGTTCTGCAGCTAGATACTCTTGGCTCATACACTCTATACTGAGATCGGTCATCAGTCACGTGAGTTGTACTTGCTGCACATCTGCCATTTTGAAAATTACAGATGAGACGACAGGTTGAAGAGTTTTCTTGATATGAGTTTACTTTTTTTTTTACAAAAATACATGGTGACTCACTGTCTGATGTTATTTTCTTAATAATATATTAATATATAACGTGTTAATGCGATTAGTTCTGGTAATATAGATATATGTGCCTCCCTGTTTTGGGCCTGTGTTGAACAAAATATTCAATGATATCGTCATCGTTGGACTGAACTAAAGGAATTAGCAGTTAACACAAAAATAAAAATAATAAATTGAGAATAAAAATTCATATTTGAAAAGAAAAGAACTGTCGTTAAGAAGAATACACACTTCGAACTGTCATCTCGCCTGCAATCTTTAAAATGGCAGATGTGCAGCAAGCAATTTTCTAAAATGTGGATGGAGAGTATCATTTAGCAGATGCTTTTATCCAAAGCAACCTACAGAGACTAGGGGGTGAACTATGCATCACAAGTGCTGCTGCAGAGTCACTTACAATAGGACCTCGGTTTTACGTCTCATCCGAAGGACAGAGCACAAGGAGATTAAGTGACTTGCCCAGCTCTAGATTAATTATGAATACCTGTACAGGAGCAATATTCAAGACATGCACACAATTATTTAACAGAATGGTGAAGCAACTCACCAGAACAGAAAACACCAAATTGCTCTGCGACTCTGAGGTTGTTTTCAGGAGCTCAAACAATTTCCAACTTTTGGTAGCAAAAGAAACAGCGGTGCATTTCGCTGTTTGTTTACATGCCATTTGGTAGCTGAGGTGAACCCTTGAAAATCAGAATACAAAACGAGGCAATGATATGATGGTGGTTCTGAAAAGATTGAATAACCCAATCAGTGTGCCTCAAGACACTCTCGCGATGACAAGTCACATTTGAAAAGATTGAATAAACCATTTGAATTTAAGTTGGATGATGATGAGTTATCAGGTTACAAAACAGTACTGTATCAGTTGTGAACGAATCTCTAGCGGTGCCAAAGAAAGGTGTTCTTTTAAGCGAAGTTCATGTTCCTTTAGTCAGTGCATTTACAATGGGAAAAATCTGTTTCACCACAAGGGTGTTAGGCTCTCTTAGGCAAAGTGTTCTCTTAGGAGGTGCTCCTATACACGGAGAGCACTGTACTAAAATAAATTCCCATTTTAAAGTATCAGTGGAATGAAAATTGTATTTTGGTTTTGATTTATTTCTAATTTATTTTGATTTTAAGTTTTCTCTTTTTTATTCAGATTGCATATACATGTTATAATAATTGTATTCAGTCTATAGGGAAAAACTATTTAAATGAATGGGGTTGGGGGCTACAGTAATGTATGGAAAGAAAGCCCATGTGATTAAATACCTGCGTAATAACTTTCCGAGCACATTGAAATAGCCTCAATTTGCAATAATTTTTTTAAAGAAATAAAATGTAAACATTTAACCTACATTTGTATAGCGTAACATATGGGCACTAAAGGGAACAATGCAGAATAACAGTAAAAAGGGTAAAACCCCCTCCAAGGGAAGTCAAATTGGCTCTAATCACCATGCTGTATTTACAGGTGAGCCTGGCAGACCCGGCTATGGCAGGGATGGACGTGATGGTGAAAGAGGGCCCCCTGGAGTGCCTGGACAGCCTGGTATCCCTGGTCCTCCTGGTCCAGCTGGACCTTCTGGTTACTGTGACCCGTCAGCATGCAACTTGCAAGCGATTGCTGCACCTCAGTCTCTGAAAGACTCCAACGTAAAAGGACCTTGAACTGGTCCCTGTGTCAACAGTAACTGCAAACATGCTGCAGGTTCAAGAGAACTGAAAACAAGACATGGGAGAGCAGTCAAAAAACAGACTTTATAAAGACAAACAAGCATTTTTTTAACACTGTAAGATATATATATATATATATATATATATATATATATATATATATATATATATATATATATATATGATGGTGCTCAATACATATAATGATTTTACCTGCAACAAATACAGTTATCCATATGTGGCCTATAATTGTAATAATGAAAATGCCCTCAGAGTTGTATTGGATCATGTGTATTAAGGCACATCTGTTAATTAGTGAAATACCACAGAAGGAATGCATTTCGTAGTGTCTGTTTTTTGCATTCTGTAAAATCCGCCCCCCCCGAAATAAACTGAATTATTTTCAGGCAAACTGCATTTAATTTTGCCACCTGTATGTACTATATTGTATAAGTTGTAAAAAAAAAAAAAACTAAAGAAAAACAGCAATATCATTGTGTACAGGAACGACTGCCTTGACTGTTCATGTGAAAACATGCTATACTGAGTACAATGTATGCTGTAAATCTCTGTAA
Source organism: Acipenser ruthenus (assembly GCF_902713425.1). Taxonomy (NCBI): domain Eukaryota; kingdom Metazoa; phylum Chordata; class Actinopteri; order Acipenseriformes; family Acipenseridae; genus Acipenser; species Acipenser ruthenus. The sequence continues at coordinate 10,779,013 of NC_081194.1, forward strand.
ATGTGTGATTTCTGGTTATTCATGCGAAATGAGTTTTATAAATGAGTGATTTTTTGTTCACTTACAGCTACTTTTACTCAGCAACTGCTAGTGTGTAACAAACCTCTGTTCAGCATCCTTCTCTGGTTTCAACATTGACGAGAAGGCAGTAAGCCACTGTTATTGGTCATTTTAATAATATCTAGAAGTAAGTTTTATAATGATATTATTTATTATGAAGGTCTAAAGTGACATCTAAGGTTGTACAAAAGCAGAGAAAATAAATATGAATTTTACTAAAGTGTTGCATGTTTTTGTATGAATGGTTCATTCATTATAAGGCTAGATGACAGAATGTGTGCTTTTGCTTTTTTTGTAGCTTGTCCTCATATGGGTAATACATCAACAGGAAAAAGCATGTCTGCGTGTGGGTAATAAAAAGCATATCCGCGTGTGGGTAATAAAAAGCATGTTCGCGTGTGGGTAACAAAAAGCATGTTCGCGTGTGTGTAATAAAAAGCATGTCCGCGTGTGGGTAATAAAAAGCATGTCTGCGTGTGGGTAATAAAAAGCATGTTCGCGTGTGGGTAACAAAAAGCATGTTCGCGTGTGGGTAACAAAAAGCATGCTCGCGTGTGGGTAACAAAAAGCATGCTCGCGTGTGGGTAACAAAAAGCATGTTCGCGTGTGGGTAACAAAAAGCATGTTCGCGTGTGGGTAACAAAAAGCATGTTCGCGTGTGGGTAATAAAAAGCATGTTCGCGTGTGGGTAACAAAAAGCATGTTCGTGTGTGGGTAACAAAAAGCATGTTCGTGTGTGGGTAACAAAAAGCATGTCCGCGTGTGGGTAACAAAAAGCATGTCCGCGTGTGGGTAACAAAAAGCATGTCCGCGTGTGGGTAACAAAAAGCATGTTCGCGTGTGGGTAACAAAAAGCATGTTCGCGTGTGGGTAACAAAAAGCATGTTCGCGTGTGGGTAACAAAAAGCATGCTCGCGTGTGGGTAACAAAAAGCATGCTCGCGTGTGGGTAACAAAAAGCATGTTCGCGTGTGGGTAACAAAAAGCATGTTCGCGTGTGGGTAACAAAAAGCATGTTCGCGTGTGGGTAACAAAAAGCATGTTCGCGTGTGGGTAATAAAAAGCATGTTCGCGTGTGGGTAATAAAAAGCATGTTCGCGTGTGGGTAACAAAAAGCATGTTTGCGTGTGGGTAATAAAAAGCATGTCCGCGTGTGGGTAATAAAAAGCATGTTCGCGTGTGGGTAATAAAAAGCATGTTCGCGTGTGGGTAACAAAAAGCATGTCTGCGTGTGGGTAATAAAAAGTATGTCCACGTGTGGGTAATACATCAACAGCAAGTGAGGGAAGAAAACTACATTGATTTTAGGATGAGCACTCCTGTATCTTTTAGCAACGTTTAAATAAAATAACTATTTGTTTATTACTGTATAAGACCTTGTAAAAATATGTACATTACAAAATTAATTGTATGAGTATTGCAAGATACATTTTAAGTTTGTTATGAATACTGATATTTCTAGGGGTGCATGCACAGTGTACCAGTTTTGCAGTTCTTCAAACTCTATTGTTAGACTGTATTTTGAGTTTCATTGGTCTGTACAGTATATGATTAGAGACATTCGGGATAGCATCATTGTATATTTTGCATTTTGGATTGAGAGAAAACCACCATCCAAATCAGTATTTTGAAAGAATGACTAAGCTATACCAGCTATGCAATATCAATAAGTTTTCAATGGTTTTCAAAACTGATACTAGAAAGTTTTGTTACCAGAAAACATGTTCCACTTAAAATTCCATTCAAAATAAATAGTGACAATATTTGGCCCCCAGGTGGCACCATGTGCTAAATTAAAAAAACTCCACAAGATCTGAAATGTAAAAAATCTCAAATGGCAGGGAAATATTATTATTCCCATGCCCACTTCATTGTTCTGCAGGGAGAGAACAATACTTTCCTCAGCATCAAGGAGATCCTTCCCACCTAACCTTTCCTATGGTACCAGACATTCGGACATTAAGTGCACAGGTTAACACAGAAGCATGTTTTATTTTTCATTTAAAGTTATGCAAGAGAATAAGGACAAAGATAACCATGAGTATAAAAAATACACATTTAAGTATGTTAAAACTCAATAACCATAACACAGACAAACTAATTAAATAAACTTAAATACATTTTCGTAATCTCCACATCATCTCGTTTAGCAAAATCCAGTTAGTGATCATTTCAGATTTTACATGTATGTTTTAAGTCACAATATTTGTGAGTTTAGATAACAGCTTGATATAACAGTGATACAAAACAATACATACAAGTCAAAATAACCTAATCCTCCATTGAGGTAGAACAATAAAAACATTTTGCTATTCAATAATTATAAATGTATGATGACCATACAGCACTTGTAATAAATGATAACTGATATAAATATAATGGCATAAATAAAGCAAAAACGTGTCATACACCAACATGCTTTAAACGTTGCTTGCATACACAAAAGGTTACATTATTTGGCAACTGCCATTAATATAGCATTATACAAAAGAGATCAATTTAGACACCAGAAAAAAAAAAACATATTAAAGAGGTACTCGTATTAGCAGAACCACGTTTTCACAAGACCCCAATTGTTAAAAATTTTGTAAAAATAATTTGTTTGCCATTTGTTTGAATTGAATTTCACTTTGACTCTGGTGCTGGGTCTTGGTACGGCTTAGGTTTCACAGGTGTATTTGGGACAGCTCATTTATTTATTTATTTATTTAACATTACAATGCAGTCACATATTATTCTGTTTTCTTTAAGAGATGCATGAATCAGAATGATTCATGCATATTGCAATACAGGCCAAAAAAAAAAAAAAAAGCGACAAACTTTCCCAGACTGTCCTGGTGAAATCAATGTTATCATCGAGTCAATCACGTCCTGCTCCAATGTTACAGGCCATCAGGACCTAAATAGATTCCTATGTGCAGTTTGTGCAGCACAGAAAGAAAGTGTTTTTAGACTCTACAGTGGGGCTGGGGCGATATACCCGTTACATCGGAACTGAATGACTTAATAGCACTGTGGAAGGAAAACTAGATTTTTAAAACATGTTTTTGAGGTCAGTTATTACAGCACCATGTGTCTCAATAGGCCACGTTACATGAGTGTTTTCTTTTCTCGAGACATCTGTTTCTCGTGAAATAAACGTGGACATGGTGCCTTTTTGTGTTTTCATGTAAAGCCTCTCATTTCCTTTTGGAACGCTATGCAAATGAAGGAGAGGGGGAGGGGGGTCAGATTTAAATTAGTCATGCTGACGGCCCACTTAGATTCTCATGCTGTTAACCGTGAAAGCCCCCAAAATACTGTTTACATGAGCAGACAAAAGTTTAACGTGTTTGACGTAAATGGTTATTAAAGATCTGATTTGCTGATGGGTTGTGCCTGCTTTTTTAATACTGTTTTCGTGTTGTCGCCCACACTGCTTTTCACACATCATCTGTGTGTGTCTGTGTGGGTGGGAGTGGGGGTTTGTTAGTTAGCTACCTCAGCCTCCAGCAAGAATTGTACAACAGCAATATGAAAAGGGTCCTGCTATTAGAGATATGAAGAGGGTCCTGCTATTAGAGATATGAAGAGGGTCCTGCTATTAGAGATGCACGGCTATCTTTATTTTGTATCCCGACAGTGTACTTTTATTTTGTATCACATTTTTGATTCATAAGCTTGTTTTGTATCTCTTTATACCAAATATAGCATCCTCATTTGTGCTGTACTTGTATGACTGCTTCTGCTTAATAAAGAATTGGAATATTGAGTGGTATTGTTGATTCCCAAGAAATAAGTAGCGAAAATTCCACACCACATTTTATTTTGAGAGTGGGTTAAACAACGTTCGTGTTGTGCATTGTATCAAGCTGCCTCATCCTATCCTCCTCCCTTATGGATATTAACACCCGAGCCTCTTCATCGCTGCAATGGATGTAAGTGGAGGATGGACACGAGTTTTGCTCAGACATAAGTAACTAGGAGAAATGACATGGGAGTGTAGTTATACACATTTAAACAGTACTTAGTAGTACTTTACAATAAAGAAATTTTGATAGCTGTTTGGAAAGCTAATTGCAAGTGTACTCTGAAGTACTGTACAGTAGCTGTAACCACATGAATTCACAAGCCCACGATGCAATTTATCAAACATTTTTAGTAAGTTTTAAACAGAAACTTGGTAAATACAATCTGTATGATACTTTCCAACACACATTTAGATCCGTGTATGATTAGCATTATGCAAAGTTCTAGGGAGGACGGAGAAAAAAGTGGGGTTATCTGCAACATCAATCTGATAAGGGAAATACTGCAAACAAAACATTAATTTCCCTGCTGCCATCTTTGGACCATGGTAACTTACACATTCCCATGTGACTTTTATAGCGGCTTTAGGAAAGGACCTGAACAAGCTAATTAACATTTTCGCGAGAAACTTGTGTTGAGAAATTGACAGTTTCACGGTAAAATACTGAAACCGTTTTTTGGGACACTTTCAGGAGCTTTCCCTGCCAAGTTTCACGTGTATTGTCGATTCACATGAAATAGTCACACATGTAAACTGGCCTAATGTTGATCATGGGGACAACAAATGATACAAAGTATGTAAAAAGCAGCTGTTAACATCTGACACAGTATCCGAGTAACATGTTTTACAATAGTAAATACACCCACCCCCGTGTCATCTGCACAGCATGTCCCCCCCAAAGAACATACAATTTAACCAAATGTCCTTCCATTAACATGCAGAGGTTTGCGATATACACATGCAATCTGACAAGATATTTCTGTTCCCTGTGCAAAATATTTGTAGAATTTAAAATGATAAAAAAGAGGGGAAAAAAATGAAAAACTACAAGTGGGATTGTGAAATAATATCCTATTCTACATTAGTCTGCCTCTCTAATTAATGCATTTGAATTTGCACTTAATGATATCTTAAATTGCACAACGTCATGTTCTGTGAGAAAAAAGGAAATCATTAGCATTCTGTGCATACATTGCAGAGCACTTACATGATTAAAGATCTCTCCAAATGTTCATTAAATTACATTCATTGGATACAAAAAAAACAATCATGTGAGGGTTTTGAACTTGATCCTGAGGTTAAATTAATAGGATGTACAAAATTAAACAATTCTTACCCATGTATCATTCCTTTGGTATTCAATTCATAACATCCTTGAAACTTTTTTTTTGTGTGTTGTTAATTTGAGCTAAGCATGGTTCATACTAATATTTTCTCTATTAAAAGACCATTAAAACATGCTTGTAGGTAGATCCTCCCATTTTGCATAAATGTGAGACTAAAAGTAAGAAATTGAGACTAATTTGATGATGTCTCTTCTACTATCTGTGCAAGCTTCCTTGCGGACAATTGCATAGTTAATTGCACATGCCAATGAGATACAGTCTGATTTTTTTTTTTTTATTATTACAGGGACGTTGATGTTGAGACTAATAATCAACGTAGTCTCACTCTTTAGTATCACATTGATAATGCAAACTAGAAGCATGCAGAGCTCAAACTTAAAAACTAAAATTAAAGGTTGACACCAAACAAGAATTGGAATCCAAATAACATGAATGCTACAGTATATGCGTGAGGGACTTAATTTTCTTTACCCTGTTTATCCTACCCTTACACTGCAGAATAGACAGCAGTGTTGAAATCTGAATCTCTGGCACTGGCTGCAGATAACCAGTGAAGGGCTTCTGATAAGATAGTGATGACAATGCACAAGTAAAAGTATACACAAAGCATAACCTCAACTAAACATTTTGCGCTATACAAGCACCTCCCCACCCACCATGCACATGTTTCTTTTGCAAAAAGTGAGGGGGCATGGCCCCCCTAGCAATAGCACTTGCATACACTAGAGGTTATGAATATGACAAAATGCTATCCCACACAAAGATCAATGTCCCTCATATTTTTTTTTTTATATTTAAATGACTATGGGTTTGCATTTTATTGCCTGAAAATGAAGCCTTTATTCTTGTTTCTTCTATAGCAACTAAGAAAGTATGAATCCATATTTTACTGAGGTGGGTCAATGAAAGCACAAACATGTAAAACTGTCATTTTCAGCTCAATTAAAATTTTTCGATTCATTAAGGTTGATTAAAGCTTCAAGCAAATATGACCTTGTGAAAACATTTGTGATGGTTATCATTATAGTGCCTCAATCCCTTCAAGTCCAAGGAATAAAACAAACATTAAACTCACATTTTGATTAGAACTCCTAATGATCCCTCTATTCCATGCAAAAACAACAACTCCATCACATTATCAGATGATCATGTGGTTGAATTTGACAGACACAAATTGAACTGCATTCAAAATGAACCCATTATAATTGAAAACAACAGGAAATAAGGCTGCTACCCACAAGATGCGATGCGACAAAAGGAATACAACCTATACTTTTCAGGCGACATGGGAGCGACACCAGGGCGACACTGGAGTGACACCAAATAAATAGGGTTGAATCCTATTTTTTGCGATTTGTCGTGCGACAACTAGGAAATTAACCAATCAGAGAACAGCTTCAATGCACGTGGTCCAGTAGGGTGAAGCAGTATCCAGAATGACGCAGGGAAAAATACCCAGAGCTTTATGACAAAGGTCATCGAAATTATAAAGATACAGATTTGAAAGACAATATATGAGAGTCCATTTAGAAGGAGCTGGATTAGCTTGGTATGTATGATTTATTGCCATATATGTTGAAATACCGTCAGAGAAGACACTCATAATTTCCACATCATGCTGATGAATATGTACCAGTCTTGATCATAGTTTTGCCAATAGCAATTTTTAATAGTTGTATAGATCTGGCAGTTTTCAAACTTGTCACATCGCCTATGTGTTGCTTCTGGGGTATATTGTCATGTCGCTGCAAAAGTATCTTGTCACCCAATGAAAAACCGCATCACGTCTGGTGTGTGGCAGCCTTAACACACCTTGGCCACAAAAAAGTAAATTTTGTCTGGTAAAGCATACACAATGTTTTCATAAAGTCTTTATTTTAAAAATCCTAGAGATTGTTTTAAGTATTAATAAATACTTGGATATGGTAAGTCTTAAAACGGACACATCAATATTATAATTAGTAACATAACATACAGCATTTGGTTCATTTTATGTATGAACCTGTACCTTAAAAACCCCAAAAATGTTATGATGATTTTGAAAACTGCTTTGTTTAAAAGTACATTATTCAATGTGTTATTTGAAACAGACTACAGAGATGATCCAAATAACATTTCTTACCTGTGAAAAAATGAAAACATTTTGTAAACTATACCAGTTGCCAGTGAGGATGTGTAACAATATATATTTATACATCTAAATGATGTTTCAATAAACATACCCTAGCTAAAAAGAAAAGCTAATTAAAATGAGGCCTTAAAAGATCATAGAGCTTTATGAAGGCATCAGCATAAACTTTCTAAAGTGTCAAAAGTAACTCTACAGGAAAAGTAAAAACCGCAGGCACCTTATACTGTAATAATTAACATGTATGAATTAAACTTTATAGAAACATCACTGTAAAAGTTCCTGGGTTCCACTGAATTAATAAAACATTATTGAATAATAGACTGAAAAAATAACCTTTTATATTTTTCTACCAGCAAACCTTCTCTAAAGCTAGACAGACAACGTTTACATTGTAATGTCATTTATGGCACACCTGGGAGCTACCAAGAAAAATAAAACCCTGAAATGCTACTAACCTAAATCAAATATCTCCCCTAATTAAAGCTTCAATTAAGAAAACAGATTGTAATCCTAGTGGCTTCCTACTCTATTTTATAATCTTTCTACTTTTTTACACTGCAGTATGTTTTACAGACTGTTTCATTAAAAATGCCCACAACTGAAGCCTTCAGTAAAGTAGATGTCAACATGAGTATATCAGATTCTTGCAAGCACAGTTGTGTCTTAAGCGGTAGGCCTATTTCTCAAGTGTCATGTGTCAACACATCAAAAACTCTTATAAACATTTCCCATAGTAAAAGCACATCAAGGGGTATTACAACATAGGGAAAGCATGGTAAAGCATAGATAAGCATTGTAAAGAATATCAAGGTCTTATAAAGCATATTATGGCAAACCAGGGTAAACAATGGTAAATGCATAGTATAACCATGGAAAAAGAAAAATACAGTGGTAAACTCCTATAAGGGACTCACGGACCATCAGAAACTTAAACAGCTTTTTTTGTTTGCTTGAATAATTGATGGCTATAATAGACTATTTCACAGAATAATCCTCTTTTGTCTTGTTTTTGCTATAGGCTCTTTGGGAATGTAAAGCCAATCAAAAGAAAGTAAGGGTTTATATCCTGTAGAAATCTTCCACCCTTAAGATGTGAACAGCTGACACTGAGGTGTGGTCATAAAAGAAATGTACGAGTTTGGAAAATAAAGGTTTGACAGCGCTGAGTACTACTTCTGATACAAACAGAACACGCACAATATGCACCTTTCTGAGTCATTTAGGAAAATAAAATATCTGTCCCAAGAAAAATTCAAGTAAATCAATAATTGTGAAAAAATAATCTGATAGCAGAAATTGTAAGCCCTCAATGTTGAAATATCTTACTCTGATAAAGCCCAAAATATACACATAACACCATTCAAGACAGCAGTATATACAGTTCTTATACAAATGTCCAACATGTAATGTAAACTATAAAAATGTGAATTACCTGTGCAATGTATTAAGAGTGGTATCTTCCCAGCACAACGGAAAGCGGCTGTGTCCATTGTGCACATAGTGAAAAAAAAAAAAAGGATAACTACCACACAGATACCAAAAGTGTCTTATCACAAACATGATTCAGAATAACAAGTTGTAAATGAAATACAATATGTAAAATAAATAACCACAGGTGTGGATAGAAACCAGCTACATTGATAATGATAAACACTATTTACAATTGGAGTTTGCCATGATTTCTTAAATGAAAAAAAAAAAAAAAAACTCCATAACAACTTAATTCTTCCAGCAGTAACAAAAAGCAGCTTATTTTGGGGGCCTGTTGATCAGGAGTCACCCTTTTCAGAATCAGATCAAAGCCTAAGTACGAAAAAGCATGTGTTTATATTTCTTGGCTTATTCAGGCTACTTTTGGGAAGAAAAACAAAAGTTGGGCAAAAAAGAACATGTCAAAAGTACAATCAAATATTTAGGTCTATGGAACTTTAGATACACACTCATGCATGGAATGCAGTCTGGGAAGGTTCTAGAAAGAAAAAAAACTTAAATATAGAGAGATAGAGATTTCTAAAGAAACTGAATAAATAATTGAAACTGTAAAATGTTCAGAAAGGACTCTCTTACGAGTGTATACAGACAGCAATAATGTACTTTACACTAATCCTTAAAGCACTGCTGTTTTACAAAAATAAATACGAGACTTGTGTGAGTTTCCTATCCGTTCCGTCGCGGGTTGGATACAGGATAGTAACAGTCATCTGGGTTACACCTTCCATTCAGTCCTTGGGGCCCTGGTGGGCCTGCAGGGCCAGGGGAACCAGTTGGGCCTGAATGACCAGTCCCAGGCGGGCCTAGGAGGAAACAGATCGGGTGTTAATACCGTACATCATCCAGGCTTCAAAATAAGCCACAGCTATAATTTTTTACAAAAAGGAGAACCGCCCTGGATTGACTCAACCTGTAAACAGAGTACACAGAATCAAAAAGTACCCCCACTGGCTAATAATGTTCTGCACAACAGGTGGCAAATGCAGAGCTGGGATATAACAACCAATGAAACAGTGTACTTCTTACTCCTCGGCTTTACAAACATGTTCTAATTTTGTGTATTTTAAGCTTGCTCCCTTTTAAAATGAAATGACCTCTGAATGTATGATTGAGTTTTACAATATGTATAATTAAGGCTGCATGTTACCGTTTAAAAACAGGTATTTCAAGATATTTCATGATTAAACATAATATTTATTAAAGCAGAAAAAAATAGCATTGTCACATTTTCTCTAGAGTTATACAACGAATGTTCCTAAATATTGAAATACTTACCTAAAAACACAGTAAATGCTAAATTGTAGAATATTTAGTTTTTTATGTCCACCTTTTGAAAGACATTCTATTTTCACCATCAGTGAATTATCAAACAAAATAAAAACATAAATGTAAAATGTAAAAACATAAATAACAACAGACACAGGAAACGTCCCCTTTTTGTACTGAGCAGAGCGATCTTTAGCAGAAATATTTCCGATCTTCAATGCAGCTGGTGTATTTTTCGTTTAAGACATTTTAAAGAAATCGTGCAGCTCTATGCAGTGTGTTCAGTCATTTACTGGAAGCAAACTAACCTGCCTGCCTAAATGCAGTGCAACAGGAAGTGCGTCAATAAGGAAAATGTTTGCGGTATTTATTTTGAAGTGTAAAAATATGTACATTTACACTATTCTTTCAGGAATGTGAAATTTCACAGGGATCTACATATCACACGGCAATGGGTACATTTCACGGAAATTGTGAAGTCTGTGATAACTGTGAAAAAAATACAGCCTTACATATAATATGTCCTTTGAAAAGGCAATACAGACTGAGGATAACAAAAAAGATAAAATAATTTGAAAAGAAAAAAAAATCATAATAATCTTTTTCTACCTTGTTTTGTTTTCTGCCAATACAGTATGATGAAGTAATCAATCAAGCAAGATCATTAAGTAACTACCATTCATTAAGCAACTAAAAAAAAAAAAAAATACATTTCAAGGGCTTTAATCTCGGCAGATATTCTACACTGACAAGCTAAATTGCTTGTCTTTATGGATCAGTTGCTCTAAAGACTCAATGCTCATTAGTACCATTATGAGGCAGTAGACTCCCCCCCACCTTTTATTTTTTTTATAGAATAGATATATCATGGCTATTAATCATTCTCCTTTTTAAATTTCAAGGCATCATCCCTATTGATCCTATTTCTAGCCTCCCTCTAGTTGATGAGTGAATTTTTAGGCAGGTAATTGATTCCATCACTCAGCTGTTTTAGTCCTGTTCATTATGAGTACCTCAAAGGGCAGTAGAAAAGTTTACAGAATTCTGTAACTAGGAATTGTTTTTATTTTGTATTTAACTTTATTAAAACACAAAACATGTTGTATTCCACTACGTAAATGGTTTCCACTGCCCCTCGTAGTTATTTGACCCACATAACTCTCTCTCTCTCTCTCTCTCTCTATCGCTCTCTCTCGCTCTCTCTCTCGCTCTCTCTCTCGCTCTCTCTCTCTGGATTGTGGGAAGGGCCTGTGAGCAAGGAGCGGTGAACTGTGCGAGCGGTGAGCTGTATCAGTAACTTTAAAATAGTTTAATTAAATATTAAATAAATACTTTTTTTATTCTGTATGAGTTTGTTTTAATATCTGCAAACTTTGTAGTCAGCTTGTGCACCCAGGGATGGGCTCCCAGTCGGGTGGAACAGTGGGGGGAATACGAGTTCAGGTGGAAGATGTGTTGTTGGCGGTGGGAAAGTCAGTTGGGTTTGGAAATATTAAATCTGTCTCACGAATGAACAAAGCAATAGTTGTTTTTCTGAGTCAAGAAAACCTGGTCAATAAAATTGTGGAAGAAATGTTTGTTATAAATGGTTAGTTAATTTCAGTCATGCCCCTATCTACACCTTTGACTAAAGTTATTCTTTCAAATAGAGAGCTCTCTCGAAATGGCAAAATAATGTCGCCTTGTAAACAAACTCCACTCGGTTGCAAGGCACAAGAAATTAGACATGTAATGTCTTTCAAAAGGCAGGTTTGTGTGCTTCTGAACGATCCTGATCTTGTTTTAAATGTTGCATGGCGTTTTAACATTGAAGGTAGGGACTATGTAGTGTTTGCGAGTACAGACATAATGAAATGTTTTCGTTGTGGGGAACAGGAGCACCTCAAATATGCATGCCCCTGGTTAAAAGCAGAAGCAGGTCTGTAGTAGTGGTAGTAGCAGTGGCAACAGAGAGGGGGCCGGGTGGTTCAGAGAGCGCAGGTTTAATTTCAGTTGACCAGGAAAAAGCTTTTGACAGAGCTGACCATGAGTATTTGTTTCATACACTGAAGGCATCTGGTTTTGGTGCTGTTTTTATTTCTAATATTAGACTCCTCTATAAGAATGTTTTTAGCCTGGTGAAAGCAAACAATGGTCTGAGTGTCCCTTTCCCTGTGTAGAGGGGGATACAGCAGGGCTACTCCCTCTCAGGGATGCTCTACTCCCTCTCTATAGAGCCCTTCATGCACCAGCTGGGAGAAGCTAACAGGGCTGCCAGCAGCGCCCAACAGCGCACCCATCAGGCTCTGCGCATATGCTGATGACCTTAATGTCTTTGTCACCAATGACCGTGATGTTGCTGTGCTGGAGTCCTGCATTAAGAATTATGAAAAGGCCATCTCAGCTTGGGTCAACGGCACAAAAAGATGAAGTGACTCCCCCATCACTGCCCCCAGCGCTGACCTGGGAAAACACTGGGGTGAAGATATTGGGAGTACTGTTTGGAAAAGAAGCATTCATGCAACGTAACTGGGAGGGATTGCTGGATAAAGTGAAAGGGAGGGTGCAGAGCTGGCAGTGGCTCCTTTCACTACTGCATTATAATTATTATTATTTATTTCTTAGCAGACGCCCTTATCCAGAGCGACTTACAATTGTTACAAGATATCACATTATTTTTTACATACAATCACCCATTTATACAGTTGGGTTTTTACTGGAGCAATCTAGGTAAAGTACCCTGCTCAAGGGTACAGCAGCAGTGTCCCCCACCTGGGATTGAACCCCAGACCCTCCGGTCAAGAGTCCAGAGCCCTAACCATTGGGGACTGGGTGTGTGATGTGAGCGAGGAGGGGGAGCTAGCTCTCTCTCTCTCTCTCTCTCTCTCAGCACTTTACACGCGCATTGTAACCAGTTTTGAATATCAGGTCATATACAGAGTAATTATTCAATGTCCACTGGTTCACATTAGTTTTACATTGCCACAAGACACTGGGAACAGTGTGTGGTTGTAATCGCTGGAATGAATCATCACTTTCTGCTTACCTGGAGGCCCAGCAGGACCTGGTTCTCCTAGAAGTCCTATGCCTGGTTGACCTCTTTCTCCTTTCTGGCCGCGGTAGCCTAGACAAAAACAAAGTCGTCTGTGAATTCATGTACAGTTGTAGGGTTTTCTACCACTCAGAAATATCCGATATATTTGTCAGTATATTCTGCTTTCCCACTCTGTACAGCTATGGCCAAAAGTTTTGCATCACCCTATAGAATGAACAAATGTTGCTTCATAAAGTTGAATGAAACCTGCTGAATAATGTTACATTAACATACTGAATTACGTAAACAGTGAATGAAATGAAATTGATTTAATTCAATCATAATTACTATTTACAAAACAGGTTATAACATTTTTTGCAACAAGTCATTAAGATTTTAAATCTGGGAAAAGCAATTTAACTGAACTCGCTTTTATGTTCGGTTTGAATTACATAAAGAGCTGCCTTTTTTTTTACAATATCAATGAAATAGAATCATAGTCTCATTCAAGTTACGGGAGAAAAAAACAAGTGATCTTGGTTCACAATCAGGAGTTTAATTAAGAAACAGAGTTGGCTCATTAATTTTAAAAGGGACATTACTTGAACAAAAATAAAAACTATTTGCCCAACGGGCAAAGTTTAACAGTATAACACAAAACTTGTTCTCCCGGGCGTTGGGCGATATGAATTGCACACTCCTGCCACTGTTTTCAGTGAAAGCAAACTCTTCCTCCCATTCAGGCTTAAGCCTCATACTTTCATATATTACTAGTGGATGGTTTGCTCAATGCCATTGTCGCCACGAAATGAACAACCACTTAATTCAAAATTATGAAATTCACTTTCAACCGCACATCTGGCTTTCACTCGAGGTGATCGAAAAATCGAAGGTCATCAAGTGACGAAATGTCCTTGCAGTGAACATGCAGCCTCAAAGAAACAGGAGAGAGAGAGAACGGTAGAGAAGAAAGAATAATAAACACAAATGAATACAGAGAACACAAATAATAAACGTGTTGTGTTTATTTTTACTTTTTCTCCTTGTTTTTGTTTATTATTCTTTCTTCAGTTCATTCGAGCCGCAAAGTGTGTGTCACCGGGAGCCTCACTTGAAATGCTCAGGAGTGGCATGCGGCTCGCGAGCAGCGCTGTGGCCACCTCTGCTGTATACTATTGCCATACAAAAAACAGGACACACCTTAAAACATTAAGGATACCATATTTGTATGCTTGCGGTTTACTGTTACTACTGTATACTGTACTACACTATACTACTGTATGTATAGTGCATAGTATAGTAATATATACTGTATATTTATTAGGTCCCTCCTACAACTTTTAAGAATTGACATTTACAATTACCAGAGACCACAAAGAAAACATCTGAAATGATTCTGCAAGGTTCTACCAATAAGATCAGGCCTGTAAGAACACAACCTGCAGACTAATTCTAACCTTCAGAGCACCAGTCAGTGATGTAAAGGGCTCTGCAACTTCATGACCACAATGCAAAGAAGGCAGACTATCAGTTTGACCGGTTTAAGACGCCAAGCACATAAGCAAAACAGATGTCTGCTTACAAAATAAAGCATGCCAGCCACATTCACAGCATGCTTGGTAAACATGTGACATCGCACATTTTAATTCAGAAATCAAAAGCAGTAGTTTTTTTTTTGGGACAGGGATCTAGAATGTGTTATGTATGTTTCCACTGAAAAGCATTCCAGCATTGATTTATAATGAAAATATTCAAACACTATACACTGTTTGAATAATCTTGGTACACAAAGTTCCGCTTGTAATGATTTACATTGAGACCAAATGGCAAAGACCACTCTGTGCTGGTATGTTCTGCTGAGTAGTTTATGTCTCGGGCACATTAGCCATTTTATACTGTAGTTTTGAACTATAATACAATATGCTGATACTCTTACACAGGTAGCTTGGAGTTATATGATTTAACCTAGGCCAGTAAAAGGACTGTGATATAAATAGATGCATTGCCTATAGCCGGCAGGAAAATATAATAATATTGTATGTGTGAAATCAGTAGAGTATTGTGAATGATGCCTTTAACAAAAAACAAACAAAAATAAATAAATCATTCTCCTAAACTTTTACTTTGAAGCACACTCAACAGCACTGCCGGAGGTTCCAAAACAGTAATAATAACAATATCTATACAATCTAAGACATGAGATCATCATTGTATTGATTTGTAATAATCATGCTGCTACAATATAGACAGTACTTCGAAATTAAGACAAAGCACAGGTGTTTATAATGATATTATAGAACTGGTGATTAAATACAACACAGATTATTTCCTAATAATACTAAAAAGAGACCTTGCCTAAGTTCAAAGTTATGGTTGAACACTGACTTTTTAGTATGTATGTACCACAAAACAGATAGATTTGAAACTAGTCTAATATAAACTTTAATGATAGCACAAGACAACAAATCATTGTTTATATTGTTTACACATACTTCACAGAAACCCCATACTGTATGTCAGAGGTTCAAAGCCTCCCATGACATTAAGCAACCTGACGGAGGACCTTCACCTGCAATGCTGATTGTGAGCCCTTTAGTGAGAGAGGTTGTTCATTGGTACCAGTAGAAGTGCTACTGCTTTCATTATGTTTAGTGTCATTTCTCTGACATTTGAGAAACTGCTCCATAATTACTGCACACAGTTGTAGAGTGTACAACTGCAACATAAAAGACTGCCTGTAAAGGTAAGCGGGTATGGTTTATTTTATTTATGTACTGCAGGTGGATGAAAACAGCAAGAACACCACAAAAAAACATATATTAGCAAAACTCAAATGAAGCAGCATTTATTTATTTATTATTAAATAATGTGTTAGAATTAAGTGCATTAATATAATAGCCTAATTTGTTCTCCTTACAATCACCCCCTTTTGCTGTATATTGGTACATACTGTTAGCAAAGACATGAGCTGACGTCAGTGTTAAATAACTCCAAGCACCTAACAACAGCGTTCTTGTAAATGAATTGATTAATTTTAAAAGAGAAAGCCCTATATGGTAGGTTACTAGTTGACGTAGGTGTCGAATCAGTCCTGATACAGGTATATTTCTGTGGTCTTACTTCAAAAGAACTTTGTAAAGTTCAAGGTAAAACAGCCTTTTAAAACATATCTGCAGACCCTTTTGAAATCCAACCAGGTACAGAAATTCAAACAGCAAATCATCACTGATGTGAGGGATATTACTAGGAACAGGGCAGACAGACAGAGTTTAAATTAATTATCTCCATGGCAATGCCCAAAACAACATTTGCCTTAGCTTCTTCTACGCATATCCCACACTGAGCTAGGCAGAGTGGGTTTCTTTCACAAGCCTGTCCACATTGCTATTAGATTCTCTAATTCGCAGATCATTTTTCATTTATCTTATATTCCCTTGAGTCAGTCTCACTTGGCAATTCTTTCCTGGTCTTCATTCCACATCCTGCTCAGGAATCAGATCAAACCAAGATATTCAGCTAGCAAAATACAATAACTGTGAATCCTTACAAAGAAAGTTTAATCTAATTTCATTAATCTCACTGGCAGTTTTCTTTGGCCTTTTTTTCACCCTTCTTGATTGCACTATACTTTTCTATCATTTCTTTCTCATTTCGCTATTGAACAATTTTTGTATTGCCTTACCGTTTTGCTTTTTTAGTTTGAACTACCTTTGAATGTCTTCAAGATTTTAACTGGTTATTCCTTCTCTGTAAAGTACAAAAACAATTTTGTCTCTGTTCTCGTCCCAGATATACACTACGGACGGATTGCACATATAAAATATGATCATCTGGACATTACTGATTGGGTTAATTCTAAACACTATCAGTTATCTGTAGGGGCATGAATTAAGCAGTACTCTGTATCGATTGTTATTGAGTGCTATAATTCTCATAGAATCCAGGCACAGATTACTCTTTAAAAGTGCTTTTTAATCAAAACTATCTGGCATGATCTACCAAGGATCAAAAGTTGAGAGTCAGCAGCTCAATGTGCAGAGTAAGTGTAAATGCTCTTACCTTGAGGTCCTGGTGACCCAGGCTCCCCTGGTTGCCCAGGTAACCCATCATTGCCTGGAGGGCCTGGTCTTCCATGAGCAGCTAGTATTGCAGCAGGGAACTTCATGTGTGGGGCAAAGCCAGGCATCCTCTCTGCAATGCAAGATAGGTGTAATGTCAAGATGCAACATCAAGGCTGGCCTGTATCTAAACAATAATTTCTGGTTTCCTGTGCACATGTGGAAGAATGAAGGCTGATGACGAACCATGTTTTATTAGGCACTTGCTCACTTAGGCAAATGAAATAAAAATAAAACAAATAATCAAAAAGTAAACATAAATGTAAATAAACTTTCTTGTTTAACAAAAAAAAAAATCCAACTTACCTTCAAATACCCTTAAAACTTCTTCTCGAATAAATATTTTTAATTCCTCAAATGAAGCAGGATCAGCCTGATAAAAAATGTGATAAAAGAGTTATGATTAGATATTACTGTTTTGAAATGATAACAGACTTGGGTTATGAACAAAATCACACTCTCTTCTCAAAGACATTTTTAAATATAATGCTATCAAAGACTATGCATTGAGCAAGTTTATGGTTGTTTATGACCATCTACTGTTTCATGTTGGTCTCCAGTCTCGATGATTTAAGAAACTTATATATTAGCCCACAAAATATTCAACATAATAATAATAATAATAATAATAATAATAATAATAATAATAAGGTTAGAAAAATAATTCCACAACCTGGCTCAGCGTGCTATTGTAAATTACAACATGTTAGTTTAGTTATGCAGATTATTGCTTTTAGAACAAACCAATATAGGAAATGCACCAGGTGCTAATTAATCCCAGTTAAATCACCAGAGCTCAAATTACTAAGAGCGTTGAAAGTGGTTTGAAAATCATGAGGCAATCCCATAGGAAATAAAAACAGGTGGCTTAGATTGTTATCGCCCCATAAAAAAAATCTGAACAATTATCAAGATATCTTACCATCGGGCCTGGAGGACCAGGTGAGCCCAAGGGCCCTGGATTCCCTGTATCTCCTGGCGGGCCTTTGGGTCCTATAGGTCCCACATCCCCTTTGTCTCCCAGTCGCCCTCGTACCCCCTGAAGACCTCTTTCTCCAGGTATGCCTGGATCCCCCTGTGAGGAAAAGGGGCAAACTGATGATTTGCGGTTTGCATCACAGTGTATTTCTAAGGTGCAGTATAGGTAATCGATAGTTCACCAGCAATAAACATCTCCAGCAATTACAAACAGAAACAAACCAAAGGAGACACCACAAAGTGAGGGTATGCATGTGTCACTGTCCCCGATCTGTGTCCACAATTCCTGGCTTATTGCACTTTGTACTGCACAACATCATTTTAATATTATGTGATACATTATTTTTTTTTGGTGTTTTGTTTTGTTTTATGTCTAAAAGGCACTGAGACCCGATGGAAATGACATTTGATCACTACAAATCTTGGCTGAATTTGAATTGATAATCCACAGCCAATCAACCGAGACACTCAAACCCCTGGCAGAACTAGTTTAGTTCATAAAACTATATAACTTATTGTATTACTTGTATTGTAACACTTGAAATGTATATGCTTACGATTGTAAGTCGCCCTGGATAAGGGTGTCTGCTAAGAAATAAATAATAATAATAATAATAACTTACACGCTCTCCTTTGGCTCCTCTGTCTCCGGTTCTACCAGTTGCTCCCTGTAAAAGGGAAACACAAGCACACATTTTCATTCAAAACTCTTCAATATGTGGTAACCATGACAACATCAATCACAGAAGCCATCAGCTTAGATAAGCAGCTTGTTGCTGGTCTAGAATTAAAACTGACCCTGGAGCTGGAGTTGTAGCATTCACTTGAGCAGCACATCACTCATAACTAAAACTGGTTGCCAGCTTTAGTCAGACACTTCACCACCCCCCCAACATTTCAGAAAGACACTTAAAAAATGATTATTAAAATGTTTTAAATTTTGCTGGAAGCCTAGATTTTAATTCCTGTGCTGTATTTAAATGATGCTATTGTGTAAGGTTAATGTAATCAGTGCATGGATGCTGTGGCTGCTGCCCTGTTTGTCCCCGCTCCAGGACATCTTCGTTAATGAAATGTACATCTTGGTCAAAACAGATTTTTTAAATAATTACATTCTCTAACGCTTGTTACAGCGTTTCAGCTTTAAACCCTTTTCCTTATTTTTTTTCTTCTTCTCAAAGTCGTTTCAGCACAGGTTTGGTATTTTTAAACAGGTCCCTGAGGCTGTACGTTCTGCTTTTACCAAGTAAGACAGATTTTGAATATTTTCAAATGGTGCTGCAGCAGGTAACATGGTGCTGCATCACAAGAACAGTTTATACAAGGGGAGTTCTTGTAATGCAATATCTCTTTTACAAGGTACCCCACTTAAAACACAATACAAGCAAAATGATACAGTGCAATATATAAAACATGCTTGAATACCTTTCGGAATATATATGTGTGTGTGTGTGTGTGTGTTTGAAGTCTGTAAGTAATAATGTAAATAAAATATATGCATGCCTCATATCCAGGTATCCCATCCTTCCCTGGTCTTCCCTAACAAAACAAAAATAAAGAAATGCATTATTATGAGATGGTAGAATATAATTGAATAAGATACAAGGGAAAAGGTAGATTTTAACCTTACAATTGCTTTAAATTACATACATGTTTTCAATGCTACAGTGGTTGTGTATTAAAGATACATGATACTGTTTTCAGTATACGAGATGCAATAATAAGAAACTTATTCACTAGACCTTTCTAGATTTTCTTATTTTTATGCATTGAAGTGCTAGAGGTTATGGTTGTATTTAAAATCATGGGTGCAGATAAAACTGTGTTATAATCCCTTGTTCTTTTACTTGATCCAAGCATGGTATAAAGTCGACATTCAATTCAGATAAGCTCTGGTAAAACCCTGACAGTGTGTCCATCTTTAACAAGTAGCAAACCGATAACCACCAAAGCAATGTACTGCCTTCATTATTCCTTAGCATTATCTTGATGCTATATTTCTGTTGTGGGTTTACTTGCTTATTGATTATACTGTATTCTTCAAATGTGAGATATACATTTCACATTCTAGATGTGCAGGTGATGGACAGACAAAGATGTACATTCATAAAAGATTGTCAGATTAAAATATACTTTACTATAAAATATATCTTTACTCTATGTCCTCCTATGGATACAGTTTAATGCCTTTTACGATACAATGATACAGATCATATAGTACTGAAACAAGTAGACTACACTTCCTGAAGATTTACAGTGGTTCACAGATGTGTGGTTTAGGTGGGCCATTAAAACTTGTGAGCTGAAGTGCTGGTTCTACAAACACTGTGATGTACTCGTTGAGGAGCTATAGATGCCAGTGTAAATGTAACACTTATTGTATTATGTATTAAAACAGATAATTTGTAAAACGTATATATATATATATATATATATATATATATATATATATATATATATATATATATATATATATATATATATATATATATATATATATATATATATATACATATATATATATATATAATGTTCAGAACTTACTGGTGGTCCAAGAGGTCCTTCAGGTCCAGGAAAGCCAATCTCACCCACAGGTCCTCTCTCCCCCTGTCAGATCAAAAGGCACCCTGTTATTAGTATTGTGTGACAGTGATCATGAGCACAGCATGATGTTGAACATGGACTTGGAAGAGAGACTTACAGGTTCCCCCGGGAGTCCTGGTGTACCTGGAGATCCAGGCTTCCCCTGTTGGACAGAGGAGAGAAGTGCAAGGAGAAGAGATTCTTTAACACATAAGCCACCTGACTTCCTTGTATTTATAACACAGTAAATGGTTCTGTAAAAAGCGAGCTGGAATAGATTGGCACGTACCGGTGAGGCTGGTTCACCTGGCGTACCTGGAACCCCTGGATCTCCCTTTAAATGAAACAATGAAGCCATCAGTGCACATTTAGTAACTATGAAGTATATATATATATATATATATATACATATATATATATATTTATATATATTAGCTCAAAGAGCCAGCTGCCATACACATACACATATTTATAAATATTTTATAGCATATCTTTTTGTATACTGCAGTTCTACCTTCTCTGAAACACACACACACACACATATATATATATATATATATATATATATATATATATATATATATATATATATATATATATATATATATATATATATATAATGTATTCTACTGTATAGTTATTTCCTATAAAATATAAATCCTCTTCAGCTCCCTACCTTTGCTCCTGGTAGTCCTTCCAGTCCTGGCAATCCCATTGCACCTGGTTCTCCCTACAGCAAATACAATACTACATTTACAACAGGCAAATTAGATTTTTTTTTGTGTACTGAAGGACTGAATTGTATTAGTCATACACTGTGCAACATATACTACACAGCAGTGGCTACTAAACATTTTATAGCAGGGACCCACTTTAAAATGATTTTGGTCCAATGCTACTACTCTATTGAACAAGTATTTGAAAATCTAAAACTAGATTTGAATTATATATAAAATAAATATATATTAATAACAGAGCAAAAGGGCATTGTGTATCTACTTTCTATTAAAGACTTCCTGCCATGCATGTAGGTATTATATACAGTAGGTATACTATACTGTATCTATGTTATTACACCATAGGAATTTTGTGTAAGGCAGATAAGCAGCACCCCATTGACTATTCTTTAAAATATTCTTTATATAATAAAACCTACCACTGAACCTTCATCGCCTTTTGGACCCTGGAAGTAAAAAAAATAAAATAAAAAAAATGTAAAAAAAAGCACATTGGTAAAATATATTTGTGAGCTCCCAAATTTGTATACTAGTTCATCCAAAAACTACAACCCCTCTGGTTAATTTTTTACTTACTGGAGGACCTGGGGGACCAGGATAGCCAACAGCACCTCCACCTCCCTGGAAAATGAAACATAGTTTGTTTTAGAAAAACAAAAATCCACCAATGATAGAAAAAAAGAAACCTTTCTCTGGAAAGAACACTCTACCTGCAACTTGTAGAGGCTGCTCATGCCATTTCCCTCAAGATATGGATGGCCCTGAAAAATACAACCGGCAGAATTGAAAGCATCAGCCACTTGAAAGTATCACAGCACTGTACATACATAATGTCACCGCTACAGTACCAGGAGTCACGTACAAAATCCATAGCCATATTTACTCAGGCTTCTTTGATCATAGACATTTTACATGATACCCGCCAGATCAAAAGCAACACATGGTGGGGAATCTATTTAAAGTTATTCCCAACTAGGTCTGTAACATTATGGGGTTGTCTTCTATTTTAGCTAAAGTACCCATACAGGTACCAATTGGACAGGACTTCAACACTGAGAAAAGAAAATATTGCAAACTTACAGGAGGTCCAGGAAGTCCTGGTCTGCCAGGCGCTCCTTCACTTCCCTAAAAAGACAAGGGGAAAACAATGTCTGGTGAAGCAGAATTTCTGCTTTCTTTTTGTTTTTTAACCAACAAGACCATTTTTGTGAAATAGAGTGTGCTAAATAAAGGTCGTACTCTTTCACCCTTAGTCCCGTGTTGGCCATGGGGTCCAGGTCTTCCCATAAGGCCCTTAAAAAAAAAGAAAAAACAATGGCCACATATTTAATCTCTGGGTATGTGATTTAAAACAGATGTGTTTTCAATAACATTGAGGGTAACACTTACAGGAGCTCCAGTGCGACCTGCGGGGCCTGGAAACCCTGGCACACCTGGAGTTCCCTGCAATGTGAGATGTCATTTATTTCCATTCAATGGAGGTATTTTAAGTGCATTCAGAACTTCAAACGCTCAATCGTGACACATTCCGGTAAACACATATGATGTATATATAAAGGGCAGACTGATTTTTTTTACATACCTCATCTCCCTTTTCTCCAGTAGGACCTGGAAATCCGCGTTCCCCTTTAACACCCTTTGTGAGGGGGGGAACACATGCAGAAACACATTGTTCAAAATGACTAAAGAATAACAACTTGGACAGATGCAAATAAAGGTATTTACACATTTTCGATGAATCATAAATACAGAATATCAACAAATACAAGGATGAGACAGAGAAAGGATGCTTCTTTGGTACAACCCCATATGTACTTACAGTCTTTATTTTCTATACATGTGCACACTTGTTTAGAAAGATGAAGTGTATGTATCTTACCTTGGGGCCCTCCCTACCAGGATTCCCTGGAGGCCCTCTCAGTCCTGGGTCACCCTTTGAAAAGAAACAGAGAATGAGGGGGCAGTTTTGGCAAAGGGATTGATTTGATTCTCTTCTACAGGTGAAAAGCTATTGTGAGAAAATGTTAGTCATCTGAACAGTTCACTACAAACAGTACTTTCGTTTTTTTTAAATTGCAGGACTGCACTACTAAGATCTGCTGATGTTTAGATCACTAAAAGTAAATAGGAAATACTGCTACCATAAGTAACAATGGAAATGTGAGTCTGTGGTATAAACAGCAATGCTGGCGCCGAAGTACTTACCTTCACACCTTCCAGTCCTTCAGCACCAGGCTCTCCAGGCATCCCTTTGTCTCCTTTCTGTCCAGGCAAGCCCGGTGCTCTCAAGTGGCACACATGGCATGCATTCTGTTTGAAGCAATCAAAATTAAACATGTTCATTACTAACTACTACATGCGATTAACCAATTCCTGTAAAGCCTTAATGTCTAATTGGGAACACAAATAAAAGTCAATTGCAATGTTCCCCATCAAAGCTCTTATTATTACTATTTTCTACTATTATTTTATACAGGACCTATATTTTGATTTATTACAGCTTTAATGGTTGGGCTTTTATGTGCAGAAGAAGTTTAATTATTCAAGAGCTTTTATTTTTATTTTTAATCAAAGAAAGACATTTACCTCACTATCTTGTAATACTGTATCTGGCAATCACTGACCTTTAAAAAATGTTGTAACAAGTAATGCTACTTATTTATAAATTATAAATGTGTCATTCCAAGAACTAAAAAGGCTTTTAGAATACGTAATGATACATTTTATATGGTGTAGGTGTTTAATCGTATATAGTAAATTCTAGCACTATCAAAGCCTAGGAAATAATTTCAGAAAACAGATAAAATCAACACTGAGGTTTGACACTGATTTACAGGGTGCAAAACCAGACTGGTAGTTGTTTAGTAAAAGACTGGGTGGATACATGACAATTTAAGTGAGCACGAAAAAGCATCAGTCATTTAACTTAAAAGATGGTAAATTTTAACAAATGGTTCAAAATTAAAGTAACATGAATAGGCTGCAAACTATAAAAGCATGAGCAAATTTAAGAGGTCGTAGAAACAGATGCACACTCCAGGAGCACTACAATGAAATTAGACCTCCCCTTTATTACACGACATCCTTTCCATTAAGTGAACATAAGTTTTATCTGAGATCAATCACACGTGATCTCTTTGGGTGACATTTTCAAACAAAGGCAGCTTCATGATGAATGCATGTATGTTTTATTCTACTATATTTTAGAATTGCCCTTATGACATACCTTTTTGATGTCTGCTTAAAATACTTTATTTGCTTTCGTGTATTAATTATATTCAGAAATAACCCCACGAACCACAATCAGGTCTTTTATATTTCACAATAATTAGAGGAGTTAAACAAATACGTTAAAATGTACATTCAACCCTAACACTTACCGTAAAAGACCTTATTCTCTCCTGACTCAAATTGCTCACAAGAAGACGTGTAATTCTTTAAGAATGCGTAGATATATGTTTCTGGTTAAATACATTACATGTCAGCAGTATAAAATAAAATGGTATGGCTGTCACTGGAAGATGTCACAGAATGTATGAACATAGATACCCGTTTCAAACTTTTTTTTTTAATGTAACAGTTTCAAAGTCTGGATCTGTCTTGGGTGTACTAACCACAAAGGCAAACCTGTTATGACAACTCATCGTTACTCACAGTATGCAACAGTCAAAGCCACACTACATATACAAATAACTACTAGTTCTAGACAAGAAGACTACAAGTTAAGCTGAAAAAGCTCTTTTCTGCCTTATATTGTACCATGCATCCTGTGTTTGTGATGCTGTAGGATTGGATGAAACTCTAGATGGCAGTGTTGAGCTGTGCCTACAGACAGGAGCCTCCAACATGAAATTCTACATTTTGAAATATGATACAAAGTAGGATTAAAAAAACTTTTTAAAGAGCCTCCAAATATCACGCAGCAGTGAATACATTTGTTCAGTTCTTCAGCCACAGCTCTATTCATCAGGCTGCTAAAAATATTAAATCGGTTCTGTAGTTCATAAATACCCCCATGCAAGGAATGCAGGGTAGTAGTCGTAGACTCAGTAAGATCTTATTCCCCATGGAGATTTTTCAGAATAAGGATAAAAAAAAATATTTTCCCTGTGAAAGCGCAAATTAAAACCCTCTCATTAACACTCTGATCTCCCACTGTGAAGAACAGCATCACCCACATCATTACACCATCTCTATTTCAAGACCAGAACTGCCTTGTAATGGTCTAAATGTTTCATAGTGTGGGTTTAAATACCATCAATTAGGAAGAGACATGGGAGAAACTTAAAAGATGCATAAAACATCATAGACGACCAGCCACATGTTATATTGCCATGGCAAATTTTGCAGTGTGCAATGCTTTTTCTATTCTTACTATGGATTTCACAGTTTACTATACATCCATGGTATCAAGAGTTTGCCATGCCTGTGTGTTCTTTAACAAGTCTTCACTATGCTGTTAATATATTTTAGTGCACTTTACTACACATTTACTGTTCTGCAGTATATGTCTATAAGGTTTATTACAGGGTTACTTGTACTCAGGGGAAGGGATGAAGACCATTTTGTTAAAACTTAAAATGAGTTTATTTCAGTATTACTGAAGGTTTTCAAACTAGATCATAAATAAATAAATAAATAAATAGGGAAACTTACCTTTAAAAGAGCACCTGTGTCTCGAACCATTGGCAGTGCAGTCTGCAACATGCAAAAGTAAATCAGTTCTTCCATTGTATATTTAAATAACCAAATGTTAAACAAGTGCACTATGAGCTTCATGAGGCATATGCATGTTGGTACTGTAAGTTTACTGCAGTGGTACAAACTTTGTAATTTTGTAATTTTGGCCCTATATATGCTAAATACCATTGGGATATCACTACAATACCAGTGTAACCCATGAGTAGCATTACTAGGAACACATATTTCACAGTGGTTCTATTTTATCAATGGCTTATAGCATTGTAGTTGTTCTAGTGCTACCATTGACACTCCATTGCATTACAGTGTCCCTGCATTGCCATCGAAGATTACTGGCAAGGGTATTAGATAGGCACTTACTGGCTCTCCTGGGGGACCTGGGGGACCTGCTTTCCCATCCCTCCCTGGTGTTCCCTAGATCAGAAATGAAAAAACATTGCTTATTAGAAGCAAACAGCATCTGAAATGTATTGAAGACAGGGACATTGGCACCTCCCTCTAGCAGACTGAAAAATGTAATCATTGCTGAAATGGGTTATTTGCATGAAACACACATTGAACAGTCCTGTTAGTTGCAAATATAATTTCTTGCAGTATCTAGTCTGATATGGATTCATGATGACTAGGTGATAATGTGAGTTTTCTGAACATCAGTAAACCATCATAAATACTTTTCTCCCATCTTTGACTGTATTTTGTTTTTTACCACCCTTCTCTGTACTTTATCATGCTTGCGTTGTGCTTCACTGCACATTTCAATGTTTTAACATGGTATGCCACAGTAAATCTGTACAACAAGACTGTACAATAAATCCTACTTACATCAACTCCAGGCACTCCTGCCGGCCCTGGCAAACCCGGTGGTCCTCGAGACCCCTAGAAAACAGCAGCCGCATTTTAGATGTCTTTGTTCAATTTGTTAATCTTAGGGCAATCTTAATCTTCTATCAGTTTAGCAGGCCAATAGGACTCTCCATTTAGAATGGTGAATGAAAATACTCATTAGAAGTAAGTAAAAGCCAGTGTTCTTACCTGAATACCTGGTTCCCCAGCTGGACCGATAGGACCCTGAAATATATATATATATATATTTTTAATGTTAATAAAAAGCTAATTATATTTATTTTCACTTTGTTTTGTTTTCCTTGTACTACATATAAAATTGATTTCTCTTTCGGACATTTCTTAGTCCAGCAATGGTAGAAGTGCAATGCATACTCACTGGAGGTCCTTGATGCCCTATTCCAGGGAGTCCTCTCCCCCCAGGATCTCCTGGAACACCAGGAACACCCCTCTCACCCTGTCCAACACACACATTGAAATAAATACATTATTTGATATTTACCAGTCTTGGTGTTCTGAAAGAGTCTGATTTGTTCTGTGTGAGTAAAGCCCCATTTTTATACTGACGGCCGCTGGCAGGTGGTTGACGTTAGCGACTCTGCAGTGACAGCTAAAGTTTTCTTATCAACCCCTATTGCATGAGTAGAGCATTTTGGGTAGCCAGTTTATGAAATGATCTTCCATTCTATACCTTATACCTTTCTGATCTAAGGATCCGGAGTACAAATCTTGCTGTAGGTGTTTATTTAGCACAGACTCCTCATATTTGGCCAAAATTGTATTTTCTGTCCAAAGCAGGGGCTGAACCCAATAACTCTCTCTCACTAGCAGAGTGGTTGTGATACCTAGCTAAGCGGCTAGCAGCTACAGTAACCTGGTTGTGCTGTCATATTCTCAAAACAAGAAGAGGACAACATGGACCAATTTACCTTTAACTGGGGGAAAAAAAAAACACTTTAGGAATATATAAATGCAAGCAATAAATAGAGAGTATATGGACCTTTTTTAAGATTCCTCGTGGATGCCGTGTTAATCAAATCAAACATTTGCTCGGTTTATGAATTAATATATATATATATTTTGTATAATTTTTTCACAGCTATTGAGGTTCACTGAGTCGTTCCCACACTTCCCATGGCTGCGCTGTTCATCATCTGTCTTGTCAAAGCATACCTTAGGTCCTCGAGATCCCCTAGGTCCTTGTGCTCCTTCTCCCTACATAAAAATAAAGAAGAAAGATTTTAAAAAGAGGAAAGCATGCACTTTGAAATAATCTTTTTGCCATACTTTAGCAATAGCAATATTATTATTATTATTATTATTATTATTATTATTATTATTATTATTACAAATCCTATCAAACTCCAATAGGATCATACAGTAATATATGTTTGCTACAAGTAGCCAAGCTGTGGTCTTTCCTAAAGGATTAAAAGACAAACCATTCCCCATGGCTACTTAATTTTTTTTCAATGTACATTGCACAGCATGTTAATAATAGTGTTACAGTGTTAGGCACCAGGTTACTGTCAAGTATCACACAGTCAAACACTTTCATTATTGTGGAATTATATTGCTGATTGCAACTCCACACAAAACATAACTCCATTAACAATAGGGCACTATTAAAAAAAAAAGTGTATCTTTATAGAACCATAAGATGCCTATAGGCTTTCTTCAAACTCAACTTATTTTGATAACATTAAACAACCAATGTTGGAAACGCAGCTCAGCTGTCTTGTGTTTTCAGGTACTAGTATGTGACTGATAGTAGAGCGAAAGAATGGCTGTTCTGTGAAAATATGTTACATTTACTGAAATAAAAATAATAATAAAAATGCTTTTAAAAAGACCAAATTGCCATTGGCTTATTTTATTTTATTTTTTTTAGATTCTATTGCTTTTTCAGTATTACTATGCAGGACAGCCGCTGTAAGATCATTACCTTTAAAAATGTGAACAGATTAATCTGTCAATTAATCTACCGATTAATCAACTAATGCCCATAAATTAACCGATCAAAATGTGTTATCGATTGACAGCCTTAATATATATATATATATATATATATATATATATATATATATATAACTCCATTTTCTAAGGGTGCAAGAATAAAAGGGTTTCCAATTGAAAAATACAGACATCAAGGGAATGTAGGTAATGGCTGGCAAAAGCAATACACATTGTCTTTTTACAGTTATATATGCATCAGTCATTGAACAAACAAAATAATTAGGCTTCCAGGCCAAAGGCTGGGGAAGCCTATTATTATTGCTGTGTTTATTATTATTATTATTATTATTATTATTAGTATTATTATTATTATTTTTCTTCCTTGGCTGGACAACCAGACTGGCGTCCCCGAATGAAAAAGTCACATGGTTCGACCGCCATATTGGATCTCGTGGAAATTTTGGGAATTTTTCAAAACTCTTGCCGTTAAAAACAAATTAAGGTGGAACTATGACAATGGCAGCAGATAGTGCAGCAATGGCCTATAAAAAATCTATGTTCAATCGAGGTCGATTGAACAATTACTTTGCCCGCTACGCTGGATTGGCGCCAAATATTCAACAATCTTCTTGTCTTAAACCGCAACGTCAATCGACACCTAAATTGGCATGCATGTTCATGACCAGGTCCTTTCTACCGTTTGTAAAATCCACGCTTTTTCGTTAAAAAACATGGCCATGGCACGCAAATAACCGTTTCACGGCGGCTCTATTTTCATTCATTCGTGCATAAATCAAAGGTGCAATACACTACAGTCATGAAACTTTATAAGATCATAGAGACTCACGTGAAGTACTGGTGATATGAAAATGACACATTTTGGTCACATGGTTTGGCGGCCATATTGATAATTGTAAAAATACTTTTGCAACCCATAACAAGAACACCATTGCACTTATGCTCTTCAATGTCAACACAATTGTACGACCATTAGAAAGTAATAACTGCTGAAGTTTGAAACAGATTGCTCACACGGCGCGGCGGCCATATTGGAATTTACGTTGAAATTTTAACTCCTAGGTCGTGCCGACAGGGTCATAGTTATAATGGAACACGTATAGGAAGTCATATGTGCTCTATGAAAAAATGTCATCGCCCGTGACCTCTGACCTCTCCTAAAGGTCAAACGGTGATGCATGACATCATCAACATACGCAACTGGCTATAAAACTGCCTATAACTTATTATCGGCTGCACTAAAATGCACGAAATTTGACACGGATGTAGAGGACTATGGGATGTTGTGCCATGGTCAATATGGTGACCTTTGGTCACATGGTGTGGCAGCCATCTTGGATTTAATGCAAATTTAAGGGAATTTTCAAAAGTCTTCTCATATTTGTGCCAAAATTGACAGTTAGCACAGTTGTGATGATAACGTTTCATCTATAATAACCAATGCGCTTAAATTTCACGATAACTGCTTGGATGGAAGCCTTTATAGTTGCTAGCAACTCTAGTTTCAATTGTAATACATTCATTAGACATTTCAAACAGACTTGACAAATCAGCCTGCCACATGACTCCTGTAATGCATAGCAAGGTCAATAGAAATGCAGCATTTTTCACAAGTTTAGGCACACTATTTCTACTTTAGACAATTAATAGGAATCCCCATGGATCCTGCACAAGTAGAATGAAAATTTAGAGTCATTTATAAAAGTAATCATGTTGTGCCCAGTGAGATGCATGTGTGTGGTTTCCCAGCGTACTGTGCTTGCCCTCCAGAAGTATTTTGTTTTAGTTCTGTGTACTCCACAATTGTAGGTGAACAGAAATATCTATCCATCGTGACGGCTTGGATATCCTGCTGCTTTTCCACTGTTTTCGAATTTCAGAGCAAGGCCCAAAGGTCCAAAAACAAGCATTTAGCACCGCTGGCCGGCCCTCCGTCCTGTCCTGTTGCACCTACACCCATCTTGTTAATGTGTTTTTCCTTCTACAAAAAATATCGACAAGAATATATTCTACGTTGAACTGTTTCTCAACTTATGTCCTCCACATTGGTAATGTTCCATTTGAAAACTGAAACCTAAAATATTGGCCCTGAAACGAATAAACACATCATACAACCAATGGTTGTCACAGGCTGGTCAGGATATATCATGTCATAGGTTTGCAATATGGATTGCTGTATGTACTGCAAGACAAAACAAGTTCATAACATTATACCATAACAGCTTTTATGACATATGGCCTTTTAATAATGTTAATTTACAGTTCCTGTATTTTTCTATCAATAAATTACCCTTTTAAATATGTACCATAATAAAACCAAAGCAAAGTGTAATAAAGCATAGTGAAAGCATAAGCCCGGAGATATATGATAGTAAACATGGCAAACCATGTTAAACTATGGTAAATGCAAATTTACTGTGGTAAACTTTTATAAGACAGAACATAACAGATTTGAATCTTCTATTTTAAATAAAGACATTCCAAATATGCAATGGTCTTAACAGCAGAACGGCTGGACAGAAATGTTCAAACATTATGGCATTATGTTTCGCATGCAAGCAATTAGGATCCAGTAACCCACCGATTTTCCAGGAATTCCCAGCCCTGAAATTCCAGGTTCTCCTTTGGGACCAGGGAGTCCTGGAGGCCCTGACATCCCACCAGAGTCTCCCTAAAATCAGAAGTACCCAAACAGTTTAAAAAAAAAAATTGCAAATTTACAAAATCACAACTGACTGAAGCAACATTTAGGACTTTGGTGATTACAACCTAAGGCTGACATTTCCTACAGTACAGAACTGATAAATATAATATTTTGATTTAGCCATCAGTGGGTAATGCATCAGTGATAAAGGAGGGCCAATCAGAAATAATGTTGCACATTCTTAGTTTTTGATAAATGTACAGAACGCTAAAGTTCTCTCTGAATTCATTTTTCATGAAGTCTAATGGATTCGGCTGTATCCACCACTTTGTTAATAGAATATAAAGATAATTACATCTATCAGATTCATTTGTTTTGTTTCAGAGTCAGTACCAATGACATCAAATAAAATGTCATCTACTAAGGACTGGGTGAACAACAAAAGTTACAAATATGGGTCCAAAACGCCAGTATAAGTTATGATAGATATCCAAGCTTTATAGACACATTGTTTTGTTGGGGGATGGGGTGGAATGTTCTTAAGTGATTTAGGGCTTATATTATTGCTAAATAATGAACAGAACTGTTACCTTTTCACCCTTCATGCCATTGTTTCCTGGTACCCCTGGGTCTCCTGGTAATCCCTGTAAAATAAGTGACACAATAATACTTCATTCGTATCTTTGTCTTTTTTTAACATCCTTTACTCCTTATAACAGTGTCATATTGGAATGACTTGTGCATGCAGTCTCGTCTTTCGGGAAACAGACGCTCATTATTCTGAACAGGTGTGGAGAACAGATTGGGCCAATGCCTACATTATTGTGTATAAAAACTTGAAATCTGAATATGTCCAGCAATTTAATCTCCAGTTTGATTACCAATTCAGGCTGCAGTTTGGCTACCGGTGATAGCAATATAAAATAATACGCGACAAGTAGCAAAACAGTCTTGCCAAACTCAATATACATAACGTGAGAGTAAAAACTCTTACCGCTTCCCCTGGGACACCTCTGGGTCCAACAGGGCCCAGCGGCCCTTCTTTACCCTGAAAAATCAATAATAAAGAATTAAAAATAGGTGTATAAAAGGCTGTAATAAGTCCTACACTTCTGATAGAAATAATGCTGACCACTGCGAATGAGGCAGGAAAATCCATAGAAAATGGCTCTGCCTGTTCTTTACCACATTTCTGTATTTCTGTATTAAACAATACCCTACCTCTGGTCCTGAACTCCCAATAGGGCCTGGTGGACCTGTCTCCCCATTTTCACCCTGTGGTTAAAAGAAGAAAACAGATGAAGAGAAAGACACAATACAACATGTTTTGAAAAGATCAGAACAAAAAAACAAGCGTTTCACCTTCAGTCCTTGTCCCTGGATATCCGGAGGAGGAGGAGGAAAAAAAAAAATATTTAAACTGTATGGTCTCAGTTTAACAAAAAATACAAAAGGTCAATACCAGCTGTTTTGTGAACAGAGAACACTGATGCCTTGCACAGAGTCAATGTTTAAACCATCAGAGGCAATGTTTTTTGGAAATAAGCCCAGATGATCCTTAATCATGGAATAGTGATACACAGCACTGATACATATATGTGAAAGGTCTGCTTGCAGCCAACTAAACATTTACTGTATAAATAATGTATACTACCTTTTACTGCATGTTACCAGTATTAGTTCTGCTGTATTTTGCTACTTACTTCAGCTCCTTTTTCTCCCTTCTGTCCTTTCTCCCCCGATTCTCCCTTTGGAAACAACAAGAATTAGGTTGTCAACATATTTTTATATATCAGCCATTCCCCCGGTCAGTTTGACCATATTGTGACATTTTCTTGTTGCTTACCAGCTGCAGCAGTGGTACTATCGAAAGCTTACCTTGAGAGCAAACTGTTATATAAATAGCAATATATTTTTCAAGCCAATAGTTTTTTTTTAATAACAGAATGAAGGCTAGGGTAGGACTAGAATATATCTGGACCTAATCAGACCAGTACCTACCACCATTCATGCCCAAGCAACTGTCATATTTTGCTGTTATTACTCACTGACAGTATTCCTGTTGAGTCATTGTGTTGGCATTTCCCTGCAGCTGATAGTTTAGAAATGTAGTTGCACCCACTGCTTAATATATGTTTGTCTTGAAATGTTTCAGAACCTGCCAATTTTTACAAGAACCGCATTACGTTACCTTTGCTGTTTCCCATGTTGTCTGTATTGCAGCTTTATATTTGTAAACATATTGTGGATTCTAATTTTTTAATCACACATCATGGTTTATAAAACAATACATTGGGCAATACATTTCTAAACATTAACTTGGGAGCTTTTTGCCAGGGAAAAAAATAAATAAGAAGTAATCTAAGGATTGCAGTGTACCCAGATCATGCTCCCTCCTGTTACAATGCTAGTGCCCCCCCCCCCCCCCCCCCACAATACTAATTTCAATCAGAGCACCAGCATTGTTGCAGGAGGGAGTACAAACTGGATACAATGGGATGTTCCCAAATATAAGCTCAATCTCAAAATCAATTCCCAGTTTATTTACCTATGGTCTTCCGTCATAAAGATCTGTTATACCAGTTCAGAATTATTTTGTTTTACAACCATACTGTATGCCAGGAATAACTTTGGTAAGACTTGCCAGAAAAGATGGAAAGAATGGGGATTTGACATTACTTATTATATATCACTAAGAATCACCTTCAGGATGCAGTATATGTATGGGCTGTTCAAAAGGCTATTAAAAAGTACAGACACCACTTTTAAACAGTAATATGTTTTTTGAAGATATATTACTGATTAAGTTAAACTTACAGATCCAGTTAGATGTCTGAGACCATGGGATGTCATTGCCTAGGAAAAACAAAACGTACATTTGATTTTAAATTTTCTGAGCTTTTCAGCAAAAAAAATGAAATGAAGGAATGAAACAGGATTAAGATGCAGCCAGGTCCCCAATCTCTAACTGAAATGTTCCATACTACTGTGACAATTCCAAGCAGAGAGCAATCGGTAGCTACAGTACATTTGGCAAAGTCTCTACCCTCAGGGCTCCTACGCGTGTCCTGCAGTGATAGCCTGCTATCCCCTTGGCAGCAGTGCAGAGCTCTGGGACTAGTAATTATCTCAGTTTACCCTTGGCTGGCATCGACCATACTGTTCTCCCCAAAGAGATTGACCCGCCTGCTGTGAACAATCAAGATCCTGAGCCTCAACAAGCCCCAGAGCGAATCCCAATACCAGCCTGAACAATGAAATTGCCCCACAATCTCCTAAGGAAAACTACAAACTGTTCAAATAACCCTGTTTCTTCAGAAATACATTGCTCACCCACGCAAACTGAAGCTAGCTTATTTCCACACAAATCAATTGTCTGCTACAGTATGTAACCCTTTAAACATACCAATAACTGCCCTTTGAAAACGCCACACTATCTATGTGCAAATGAGTCACCAGAGGCTCCAGAGTGCAGGGTGGTTGGAATCCCATTCATACTGAGTTGCCAATCTTGGCTGGGTGTCCACTGACAGTACTGTGTTGTCTTTTACACTGGGGACAGTTTACCTCATTACTTCTGCAATCCTTACTGTTCAGGCACATGACAAGCTTGCTAATATCTGTTGCTTTTGGTTGGTGGGTGAAAAAGCTTGACAGCAGCTACTAAGGTTGTACATTGATCTTCAACCCTTCTTCAATTTCAAATTTGGTAAAAAAAAGGGGCAAATTATGATACATTTATATGGGTGTATGTAAAAAAAAATTCTGTTGCTGCCAATTATAAAATGTTATTAGGTATTTGCTATTAGCCACATTACTGTAAATTACTATAAAAGGAATTGTTTCATGGATCTTATTTTGTTGCATTTGATTAAATTCCATGAGTGACCACAACAGTTCCAGGCTTGTTGTGCAGGGGACACAAATAAAAGTACATGCTTATTAAATTAACATTTGTTGCATGTTAAATTTGTATAAAGAAATGGATCACACGTGTAATGGCCAAAAAGTCAAACCGTTTGTTGAGACCTTGAAGGAATGAAAAACGTAAAACTCCCTTCTCCTTGGCAAGTGTCTTACACATAGGACAGCTGGCACGCTCTTCATCCATCATGCACAACAGCAATTTTGCACAGCCCCTATTACTTCACACAATAAGGCCCCCAGCAAATAAACAAACCACAAAAGGTTTATTCAGTGAGAAGCAGTTCACACTGTTTTTTTTTTTTTTTTGCTTTTATCCTGGGGCCTTTACTTTACACATAATTTAAATGACATACATTACTGACCTTGTTTTCTACCAGAATCTATTACCATGATTTGTGGAAGAAAAATGAAGATGTAATCTGAAACGATAGTTCAATCAGTATGGGCAATATTGAAATACAACTGAGCCTAATGTCAAATTGGTGTGTAATACTGTACAATGAGTGTAAGGATGTTTTAGTTTTTATCGCTCTTGCCTGGTGTGAATGCAAATCATAACGGCTCACTCTCACTAGCTAGGTAGATTTAAGTTCATTTCAGAACAAGATTCAGTCATAATTCCTATATAGTTCTTTTTTTATTTGAAAAGCTCAGCTAGATATTCCAATAATAAATAATCAGCAGGGGGTAAAGATGGTACACTTGCACAAGGTAATGAAATGTAGTCTTGGACTGCGTCAACAGAATTTAAATTCTTAAAAGCTGGTCCATGTTAACATTTACATTTTGCTAGGCCCTTAGACCATCAATATTTGTATCAGTTGTATGGGGAGTATTTTATTTTTTAGAAAAGGACATTTGTTAAAATAGTTTAGCACTGGAAATTGAAATGGAGAGGCTGTTGTGCAAAAAGACTTGTCAAATGTCACCCAGTGGTCCTAGTAACGAAGGACACTACCACACACTTTATTTAAACTGTTCATTAAATGGGTAATTTAATATAAAAGTAATTCTTATTCATGACACTCAAAATAAAGCACTAGCAGGTTTTCAGATATGGCAGGATCTGAACTCAAAACATTATGGCTCCTGCACGAATCATAAACTTCCTACTGTGGTGTTATAGTATCACAACATAACAGACCACCTACATCCACCATATGTACATGTCAAAATTTAAAAGTGACACATGGAGGAACGTATCATTCTTACATTTCTAGATTCTGATGATCTCTCAGTAACTTCATCAGTTTCACTGAATATATGTAAACTCTAAAGTGTGATCTAATCACAAACCGACAAAGGAGTTTGGTAGAAATACTTACAGGTCCTGGTGGGCCTCTAGGTCCAACTTCACCCTAATGAAACAAAACATGTACTATATTAAGATATATTGGTTTTGTTTTTAATACCCAAATAAGTTTAATCATTAACAGTTATCAACTACATACTTTTACACTGCCCTTCCCACTGCCTCTTAAGCATGGTCAACTAAAATGTAAAATGTTAACAACCAACTTGTCTTTTAACAAAAAAGTCATGTATAAAATCATATGAGTTACCTTTTCTCCCTTTTCTCCTGTGGAGCCTGCTGGGTGACCCTGGGGTGAATAATTGTATTAATAACATATTCTAAATAATTATATGATTATATACATACATACAGACGTGCTCAAATTTGTTGGTACCCTTACAGCTCATTGAAATAATGCTTCATTCCTCCTGAAAAGTGATGAAATTAAAAGATATTTTATCATGTATACTTGCATGCTTTTGGTATGTCATAGAATAAAGCAAAGAAGCTGTGAAAAGAGATTAATTATTGCCTATTCTACAAAGATATTCTAAAATGGCCTGGACACATTTGTTGGTACCCCTTAGAAAAGATAATAAATAATTGGATTATAGTGATATTTCAAACTAATTAGTTTCTTTAATTAGTATCACACATGTCTCCAATCTTGTAATCAGTCATTCAGCCTATTTAAATGGAGAAAAGTAGTCACTGTGCTGTTTGGTATCATTGTGTGCACCACACTGAACATGGACCAGAGAAAGCAAAGGAGAGAGTTGTCTGAGGAGATCAGAAAGAAAATAATAGACATGCATGGTAAAGGTAAAGGCTACAAGACCATCTCCAAGCAGCTTGATGTTCCTGTGACAACAGTTGCAAATATTATTAAGAAGTTTAAGGTCCATGGAACTGTAGCCAGCCTCCCTGGGCGCGGCCGCAAGAGGAAAATAGACCCCAGATTGAACAGAAGGATAGTGCGAATGGTAGAAAAAGAACCAAGGATAACTGCCAAAGAGATACGAGCTGAACTCCAAGGTGAAGGTACGTCAGTTTCTGATCGCACCATCCGTCGCTTTTTGAGCGAAAGTGGGGTCCATGGAAGAAGACCCAGGAGGACTCCACTTTTGACAGAAAAACATAAAAAAGCCAGACTGGAATTTGCTAAAATGCATATTGACAAGCCACAATCCTTCTGGGAGAATGTCCTTTGGACAGATGAGTCAAAACTGGAGCTTTTTGGCAAGTCACATCAGCTCTATGTTCACAGACGAAAAAATGAAGCTTTCAAAGAAAAGAACACCATACCTACAGTGAAACATGGAGGAGGCTCGGTTATGTTTTGGGGCTGCTTTGCTGCGCCTGGCACAGGGTGCCTTGAATCTGTGCAGGGCACAATGAAATCTCAAGACTATCAAGGCATTCTGGAGCGAAACGTACTGCCCAGTGTCAGAAAGCTCTGTCTCAGTCGCAGGTCATGGGTCCTCCAACAGGATAATGACCCAAAACACACAGCTAAAAGCACCCAAGAATGGATAAGAACAAAACATTGGACTATTCTGAAGTGGCCTTCTATGAGTCCTGATCTGAATCCTATCGAACATCTATGGAAAGAGCTGAAACTTGCAGTCTGGAGAAGGCACCCATCAAACCTGAGACAGCTGGAGCAGTTTGCTCAAGAAGAGTGGGCCAAACTACCTGTTAACAGGTGCAGAAGTCTCATTGAGAGCTACAGAAAACGTTTGATTGCAGTGATTGCCTCTAAAGGTTGTGCAACAAAATATTAGGTTAGCGGTCCCATCATTTTTGTCCATGCCATTTTCATTTGTTTTCTTATTTACAATATTATGTTGAATAAAAAATCAAAAGCTGATTTCTATTAAATATGGAATAAACAATGGTGGATGCCAATTACTTTTGTCAGTTTCAAGTTATTTCAGAGAAAATTGTGCATTCTTCGTTTTTTGTGGAGGGGTACCAACAAATTTGAGCACGTCTGTACATACATACATATACACACATAGTATATATATATATATATATATATATATATATGATGCATAAATAAATTCTTACAGGATCGCCTCTCTCTCCTTTCATCCCATCCTTTCCATGGTCTCCCTTTTCTCCCTGTAAGAAAGTGAAATACAGTACATGTGTGTTACTTTTTATTAAGATTTCAGAATAGGGAAATAAATGTATTCCCTAACGTACAGTAAATTCAACATTTTCATTAAATTTGCAAGCATGCAATCACTCAAGTGGTGAAATGTAGGCTCTTATAATTAGTTTTTTTTTAAGATTTACCCAGAAATACACACACAGAAATATAATTCAGTTACTCGAATTGAATGTGAATGTTTCCACGAATGTTAATGCACCCAACCTGGCATCATTTTTTTTAAGTTGACAGGATTAGACAAGGTGGAAAGGCATGTAAATATTTTGTTTCATTGATGACTCTTGAATTTCATAGATACATCCAGTTAAAGAAAGGACATCAAATGGAGGATTTTAACATACCTTTACAGCTGGTTATGTAGAAAACTTAATTTGTACAGCACTGTAATAACATTGTACATGCAGTATGACTATGTAAGTAGCACTGCATTATACGTTTTAGGTTCTGAAATTGTAATGGTCAATGTACTTAATTAGAGCCTGGACTTGGCACAAAGAAATACACTTTTTCACCAATAGATGGCACTTGATCCCTACAGTTAAATTTACTTTGCAGCTTTTGAAAAAAACACCTCTTACTTTAGACATAAGGCCAGGCTAGTTCACAAAATAATGCTTTTATATGAGCTGGAAATATTTTTGTGAAATAAGGTCTAATAAATAAGTGACTCTGCAGCTGATGCATAGTTCACACACCCTAGTCTCTGTAAGTCGCCTTGGATAAAGGCGTCTGCTAAATAAACAAATAATAATAATATGATGGATCTTTTCATCATGCTAACATATTTTTCATACTCCAAACACAGCATGACCATATATGTCGTACTCGCTGTGAAAACAGTTTTAAATTATCAACTATTTCCAGGGCTTGCTATATGCTGAAGTGTGTTTCTGCTGCTCTGAAACTGTGGGACATCAAAATAATTGACATCTGAAAACCTTTTGAATAATCCTGTCTCTATGTCTCTGACTAAACCCTTAAAATGTACCTTGCTTTGAGAAGGAAAAAAACCCTAAAACCTTTAAATCAAAATGTAAAGTATTGTATTTAGTCATTAATAAGACATTGTCAATGAATATAAAGTAACATTCACATTGCTAGAAAATGCATTTCACAACTTCCAAGCTAATCCTCTCATTTCCCATTACACAACAGACTATTCTATACATCTAAAATACACTTCCAGATTAAAGCCCGGCCACTTCTGTCACGAACCGACTTCCCTAAATAAATAAATATGAATAAAAATATTGAAAAAAAGATCACCAGCAGGTGTTCAGAATAAAATCGAAACATAAAGCCCCTCCAAATGAATGGGGGAGTAGGAGAGCGGTTGACTGCACATTTATAGACCTTGTTCAGTATTCACTCACGAATAAGCCAATGATCCATGTATTATATATATATATATATATATATATATATATATATATATATATATATATATATATATATGTATATAATTCCAGTCCTACTGTATATTGCTGCCTTGGTACCTGCAAAGAAGAACGAGGTTGATGCAAGAAGTGAATTATGACTAGTAGATATCAAGGGAAGAGGACAGTAGTAATGCATCTTGGATGTTAAAAGGGGAGGGGGGTACTAGGCTGTAGGCTTATGATGGATCTTTTTGTGTAGAATTGGGATAAAGTCAGACTTTACTGTACTGTACAGATGTGCAGTTTTGGTCATTATCTTATTAATATCATTATTGTAAAGGGCTACACCACCAATCATTTTGTCTTGTTTCTGAATTGTCTTAATTTATATCACCCCAAGAAAATGAGAACAGATGCCTGTCAAAATCCCAGAGGAGAGTAGCTTGGAAGCTTAACCCACCATTAATTCTGGAACACACACTATAGAATGTCTCGGTGGGAGACAGCAATCATTAAGGCTTGATACATTTGACATCCTTAATATCCTATTATACTGACACCCTTTTCTAGCCATTTTATAGGTCCCTTTAATGTGATGCAAGATTAAATTACATATCAACAGACCTGCAACATTCAAATGATCATATAACTTGGCTGTTTCAAAAATGTATCTCTGTTAAAAGAAACCTGTGAACAAAAGCATGATGTAGTTCGAGCTATGCATTAAAAACCAATCCCTGCATTACAGCAGGTTTACCTTCTATGTGAGGTTTGTGGCACTGAGAGAGGTCACTGAGAATGTACCATGGTGGCTTATCTGTGTGTTAAAGGACCTTAATTACTTCACACATCTGTTCTTGATTGGTTTACCTAGTTCACGAGTATCCACAAGGGAATATATCTCTTAATGTTACATATATCTTTAAGGGTTTTAAAAGGTGCATCTTTAATTACTCACACAATACCCAACACGTCCCAAACATGACCATTCACAGCATTCAAAACAGGCTGCACAGTTCATCCCAGGAGACGGGTGCATTTAACAATCTATATTTATTTAAGCACAGCATTATACACGTTTTAACTCTTATATCCTGACACACTATTGGGTTCTGTGAAATATGCAATGTGAGTGCAACGTTTCCTCATTTGGGATTTCTATTCGGTGCACTTACAGTAAATGACGGCCAGAACTCGGTTCTTTCTTTCTGCTGCATGAGATACTGCCCCCTATGGCTCAGTGAGAAGTGTGCAGAACGTTACAGACAAGATGTGTCTTGTTCAACGTGATAATTGTATATGCCATCTTTAGAGTCAATTTGTAAATATCAAAGGGCAGCAGTGTGGAGTAGTAGGGCAGCAGTGTGGAGTAGTGGTTAGGGCTCTGGACTCTTGACCGGAGGGTTGTGGGTTCAATCCCCAGTGGGGGACACTGCTGTTGTACCCTTGAGCAAGGTACTTTACCTAGATTGCTCCAGTAAAAACCCAACTGTATAAATGGGCAATTGTATGTAAAAATAATGTGATAACTGTATAATGTGAAATAATGTATAATGTGATATCTTGTAACAATTGTAAGTCGCCCTGGATAAGGGCGTCTGCTAAGAAATGAATAATAATAATAATAATAATATCACATCTTCATATGGCTGACTGTTTTAAAATATATTTATTACCCTATGTTTGTACATGTGGAATATTTTGGTCAGCTTACTGCAACACTAAAGGTTTTGAAATGCATCATGGTTTCAAAAATGAAGAATGCTTTATTATAGTTTTAAATTACCAGGTCCAACTGGTAGGCATTTGCTGCTGCCAACAAGATACCCCTGCAATTAAAATGTTGCTGTGGGGTTAATGTTTTTATCCTCATTCAGGTACTTAATCAGTATATGAACCCTTATGTTAATTGCAGTTCTTTTACCAGGCTGTCTCTTAAAAACTTACTTTGCTTCCTGATCCTGTTACTGCAGCCGGAGGTCCCTGAAATCAAAGAAAGACAAAATGATTAGTAGTTTTACAGGATGCAGGACGTGTGTGCTCTTCTTATCCTAGAGTCTGCCAAGTACTTGATGTTATCAGCTTGGTTCAGGTTCAGGTCTTTTCTTTGTTCTTAATGAGCAACTGCTCTCTATACTGTACTGTGTAGTGTAGAACATGCTCTCTTTCCCTTGCAATATCAAAAGCAGAATCTCGCCACACTAGTCCTATGATTCTGAAAGCATACCAGATGTTTTAGCTGAAATTATGGGCCAAGGTACACAACGGTATTCTATATGGCAGAAACAGAAGGTTAAAAAGATATCTCGGAAAGTTGTTTGTGGGTCAAAGAAAAAGTAAAAGGAACAAGGACATGATGTTCAAGCAATCCAAATGAAAACGTATGTAATATTGCATTAAAGGAGAAAGAACACCTCTCAAAAGAAACACTAACTACAGGGCATAGTTATAATGTCGGTTATACAGTGGTTGAAACTGTAAAGAGGGACACATGCAATATGCAGCACACACTTTTGTGCAAGCAGTAGGGGTTTGCAGTTATTCGTTATTCATACTCAGCATTGCTTTAGGTATTCCATGTACAAGTAACAAGTAAAGCACTCCCCCACATAATAATAATAATAATAATAATAATAATAATAATAATAATAATAATAATAATAATAATAATAATTTTATAAAGCACCTTTCAATACAAGTCTAAACAA
The DNA here is from genome assembly GCF_902713425.1 of Acipenser ruthenus. Lineage (NCBI taxonomy): Eukaryota > Metazoa > Chordata > Actinopteri > Acipenseriformes > Acipenseridae > Acipenser > Acipenser ruthenus. Next base: position 10,822,174 of record NC_081194.1, read on the forward strand.
AAGCGGCACTAAGGTCCAGTAAAATGAAAATAGAAAGAGCACCCGAGTCAGAAGCCATTAAAAGATAATTTAGAACCTTGACAAGGCCTGTTTCAGTACTATGAAGCAGCCTGATTGAAGAGGTTCATAGAGTTTATTTATCAAAAGATGACTTGATGTATTTGTTATACAAATGTGTGATCCCTGACATGCATTCTGGAACATACCTCCAAGTCAGTTTCAGTCATGAAGGGTAAGACAGTGTAAGTTCTCATTGACAGATGCTTCTTCTACACTGATATTTCACAGGGCAACACTTCAAATGTGACAATGTTATTGGCCATTCTGAAGAACACACAAAGCTGTGCATATCCAACCCAACCTTCATGAAACAACAAGCAGTAACCACTGAAGTACAGTCCTGTATACCTCCAGAATATCATATAAAAAATCTCCAAACGTTTTTTAACCTAACTAATATTCTGTATAAAACTACAGCATGGCTATTAAAACTTCATTTTAATGAACCATTTAGCTCCTGTATGAGCTTTTAACATGCACTTTGGATAATCTAATTTTAGGCCAAAGAATAAATCAGAGTGGCTTGCATTAGTTCTAAGATGTGGTTCCATCTCTACTCATGAATATCCATTAAACTCGGGGGCATCAAGTTAAATGATGAGTAGCTCAGCCAAAGCAATGGGAGAGAGAATCTTCACATACTGTATTACAATCCAACACAGTAAAACAGCACCATTGCACTTGTAAATCTTCCTGCCGTTAATCTGGTATCTATTGAGAACAGGTTTAGGTATTTGAGAAAAAAAAAAAGTAATCTGCAGACTTGAAATGATGTAATTCATTCGGAAGATGAAAAACTTTAAACACCAAAAAAGTTAATACGCTACAGATCAAATATATTTGACATTGTACATGGTACACTGACTATTGATCTATAAAGAGGCCATCCATTTAAAGTGGTTTATAGTGTCAAAATGGTAACACTGGTAATAAGAGCTGGTTCAAGATGCATACTGGTTGGGTGGGTATGAGTATCATGAATCTAATATCTCTGTAATGCACTGTTCACTTTGGTTTGTTTTGCGTATTTTGGTGTGCTGGCTTGTTTTTATGTTTGGATGGTTGTTTCTATGAAATGGAGGGGGGGTGGACACAAAACATACAAACACACACACTTGCAGATTGTTACAATAAAGCACTCCTCCTTGTCACGGTCTATTAATGGATCAATGAGCACAATACTTTGCAAGATCACATTGGTGGTGATTTGTGTTAGGCAAAAAGCCTTTTGGTTTTCTTTTACTCTTCCTGTAGAGTCTAGGTAAAGCTGACCACATTTCAAAAAGATATGGTAATGCAGTGAGCACCCCTGCTTTGTTCTTCAAAACCCTTTCTACTGAATCTGTACATTCCCTTCTTGATGTCTTCTGAATGGAGACTGGTGCTTTAAAACAAAGCTTACAGTATGCAATTTACTTCAGAAAGAGCTTATCTGACCTTTAAAGCAGGATATATCCCCACAGACCATATATATTCATCAGAGATGTAATTATAGTAAATGCTGAAAAATATAATTTCATTAGTATTGAGAGATACTAACTACAACATAAGTTAACATAGGCACGGGACAGATATTGACTAGCTGTTGCATAGATTACAGTATACGACATGACTAGAAAAATGATTACAAATACCTAGGCTTCTCTTTATAACTAGGCAGCAGTGTGGAGTAGTGGTTAGGGCTCTGGACTCTTGTCTGGAGTGTCGTGGGTTCAATCCCAGGTGGGGGGACACTGCTGCTGTACTGCTGTACCCTTGAGCAAGGTACTTTACCTAGATTGCTCCAGCAAAAAGCCAACTCCACAAATGGGTAATTTTATGTAAAAATAATGTGATTTCAAATTTTAACAACTGTAAGTCATCCTGGATGAGGGTGTCTGCTAAGAAATAAATAACTAAAATAGACACTTTCCTGGCAGTATTGAATTATGTCAAGTCAATAATCTTTGATATTTTCTGTGGCGCCATGACCAGAGCGAGAGCTTTTTCTTTATGCCTCTTTAGATTTCTAACTGCATGAGAACTTTAAATGAAACAACCGTAACAGTTCCAGTTAACTCCAATCTGTCCTATTTATCTATTTCTTTTTTGCTTTGTGCATTTGCTTACCCCTTCAGTGCCAATGTATAGATCTCTCATCACGCCTTATATACGGTTGTAATACAGTTGTAATAAAGATCATCCTCTAAGGCTACAAGAATAGTCCTTTTCTGTGACATTTCTCATCTTTGTTACATTTTAAGTAAGACAACATTTTTTTTTTTTTTTAGTTTTTAAATTATTAAAAAAAGGCCTGAAAACGTACAACTCTGTTTTTAATGTTGGTTGATAGCATTTAATATAAAACAAACAACTTTTGTCTTAATTTAAAAATACGGTAATGGAAAAGGATCTTTTTTTCTTCTATAACCAAATGCTCCATGGTAGTTTAAAAAAATAGACTAACAAAAAAAATATTTATAATTTGAAAATATGTGTATTACAGTCGCAGACCAAAGTATTTGGGCAGTTAAAAAACATTGAGAAACACCACAAAGAAAGTGATTTCTATAATTGTTCTATTGAAAGATATAAATTAAAGTAGAGATTCAGCTTTATAATAAAACAACAAATTATTACATAACATGCATAACATGAGAAATAACATGCAAATACGAATTTCATACGTTGACAAAAATATTTGTGCACCCTTATATCAGTATTTTGTGTAGTAACCCTTTGCTTCCTTTACAGCTTGCAGTCCTTTTTTTGAATTTTGAAACCAGTTCCTGGCATCTTTCTGCAGATATTTTTGCCTATTCTTCAACATATATAGCTTTGAGTTCTGCAATCATTTCCTTTTTGCAACAGCAGCCTTCAAGTCAATCCACATATCGATGGGATTCAAGTCTGGGGACTGAGATGGCCAATCCATAACTGTACTCTTCCTTTTTGTTTTCAGAAATTCCTTTGTAGACTTGGTAGAATGCTTAGGGTCATTATCCTGCTGGAATACAAACTTCTGTCCAATAAGCCTTCTAGCAGCATTCATTGATCCTTCTACAATACAAAGGTGCCAGTGCCTGAGGAAGAAAAACAAGCCCATACCATCACACAACCTCCACTATGTTTAACACTGGGCATGATGAACTTCTTTAATTCCATCTCCTCTCTTGCTGCAAACATATTGTTGCTTTCTTGGTGAAAAAGTTATATTTTGGATTCGTCTGACCATAAAATTTAGTTGAAGAAATCAAGTATTCAATGGAAAACTCCAATCACTTTTTTTGTGTATTGTTTTAACAAAGGCTTGCATCTTGGTTTTCGCCCATGGACATTCAAATTGTTAAGATATCGTTGAATTGTGTCAAATCTTTTGCAGTAATCCAAGGATTTTGCTGGGCTCCTCGAACGATTCTTCTTTCAGATTTGGCAGAACTCTTTCTTGGTCTTCCACACCTGGAGCTAGTTGCAGTAGTTCATGTTCTCTTGTGTTTGTCAATAATAGCCCACATAGAGCTTTTCAATAAACCAAGTCTTTCTGCTATTTTCTGGTAGTTTGTCCTTTTTTGTTTAGTTGTATCACTGCCATTTTCAGATTGTTGCTGTACTCTTTAGTTTTAACCATTTGTGTTGCTTTTTTGAATCACAAATTTCAAATTTATTTTTCAGCACTTGATGATTATGTATTTATTTATTTTATAATTATCATCAGGTGTTGGTTTTCAATCATGATAATTGTCAATAATTAGCAACAAATGGGTTTCATCCAAAATATGTTGATTGCCCAAATAGTTTTGTCAAAGTATGAAATTAGTTTTTGTTACTTTTCATTTTATGCTATGTAATAATTTGTTGTTTTATTATAAAGCTGAATATGTACTTAATTTATATCTTTCAATAAAACAATTTGAAATTACAGAAATAACTTTTTGTGTTTTTTCTCATTGTTAAACTGCCCAAATACTGTGACTGTATATATTTTGGAATAACTGTTTTTATAATAATAAATAATTATAATAAAATGCTGTAGAAACTTCATTGTCTCTTAACCATTAAAACAGAAAGCCTAATTTGAAAGCCCTGCTGATACTCTACCTCTAATTAGTCTAAGGATTATTTTTTATCCCCTGAAAGCCATTTAAATATGTGCATTGTTCCATAATGAGACAGATTAACATCTGAAACCAGCAGTTTTAACACATTTTAAATTCTTTGTACACCTCAAAGCCAACTAACATATCTGCAATTGATATATTGTAACCTCTACTATCAAAGATATTACTTTTACATCAAGAGCTGAAAATTACAAATATCACACCTGCAATAGGATCCTGTCACATTACAAATACCAACAGGAGGGCTTTGTTGTGTACAAAACAAGATAGTTCAGCGATCCCTTGAAACTTCTATTCAGAGAGAAAAAAAAATGCCTCCAATAAATTTAAAATAAAAACCAGAACACATATTTAGTTTTTTTATGATTATGTGATAAATATATTTACATTTGCAGTTTGAAGTTTCCATAATAAAGTGAACTATTATGCTAATTTTAATGAATGAGGAACATTTTATGAGTCCCTGTAAATTATTACAGCTAGACTTCAATACATTTACGATTTACAAATCCCTTGAGACTAACAAAAGATGCAAATGGGAAAGACAACATTCAAGCGAGAGCAATGTGTATGCAAGTCCAAAGCAAAATCGTCTGCTTGACAGCTGCGGTTTCTTGAAGCTACATTGCATAAGGTGTTTTCAGTTAGGAAAAAAGTTATTTTAAAAGTTTACTCACAGGAGGTCCTGGGGATCCAGGGTTCCCAGCAACACCTGGCCTTCCTCGTCGTCCCTAAAAGAAAACAAGAGGCACCACAATTCAGTGTGCTGGTGTGGCAATGTGCCCCGTCCCTGTGTGCATATGTATGTTGCGTGCGTGTGTGTGTTAATGTTGGTGTATAGATTGGTACACGGGATATAAACGGGTCTGTGTTTCACGTATATTTAAAGTGTAGATTTGTATTTAGGCACGAGGAGAGCACAAATCACTTCACGTGCTGGTTAAATGTAATATGCGAGCACGGGGTTGCACAGAATTAATTCACGTGCTGGGATTCAAGTGAATAATTAATTAGTAATTGAATCCCAGCACAACAGTATAAATAGGCACATTTTTCGTTCAGTCAGGGTTGGGTGTTCGGAAGAGGAGAACGGGTGAGAGAGAGAGAGAGGGGAGTAATTAAGATCGCAAAAGTAAAGAGAAGTGTTTTGTTTGTACTCACCGTGTTTGTTTGTCTCTCCGTGCACCGTTTGTTTAGTGTTAATCCGTTTTGTCTGTCTGTTTATTTTGGCTATAGTGCCGTGTCCTGTGTTTTTGTGTTTCAAACCTTTTATTTTCTGTTTATTAAATGCTGAGCGCGATCACGCGCCCAGCTTATACCAAACCACATCTCTCTGTTTATTGTGTTCCTGTTTCTGGTCTGACGCCACCCACTCCGGCCGTCTTTGTGACAGCTGGTCACAGACTTTTTTAACTTTTTCCGGTCGACTGAAATGTGTGATGATCCCACACAGCTAGGGTGCTAGACAGAGGGCAGATATTTAGCAGGTCTGATATGCAGGAAATCCATCTACAGTAAGTTCGTACTTCCTTAAGCAATCTGGTGAGCCTAGATCTTTAGCTTCTGAAGGAAAACAGAGTGCGTTATTTACAAAGGTTAAGTTACTGAAAGTCTATTTTACTGGAATATTAAAGTTATTCCTATTCATAAATCTTGACTGCTCTCGGTTTCTTTAACAACAGTCTAGAAAAATTGCATGTACAGTATACAATATCTATATCTTGGCTTGGGGGATCAGAGAGAGTGATGCATTAGTCTGCACTTCTGTGGGTTGCAGGGTGGGGTGCTGAGATTAGCTTGGCTTAGTTCACCTCATCGGTTTTCAGCGACCCCTAGTGCTCAGGTGCAATCACAGGCAGGGAATTCCCAGACTTGGCAATCACCTCTAGTGTTCAGTAACATCTGTTGCTTAGGGGGGTGAAAAGTGGAGATTGGCCTCACAGCGAGAATAAAGGTTGCCAATTGATCTTTAGTCCTTCAGGTTGGGGAGTGGGCTGCAGTAGTGAGGCGATCAAATTTTTTTTTTACTCAACTTTCTTTTAGTATTGTGCTATAAAATGAAGGGTGAATTAAACAGTAAATTGCATTCATTTGCATAAATAATGAATACAATCCTGCCTTTCTACTAAAAAAAAAAGAATACTGGAACCCACACTGATATTATGTGTTTAAAACATGTTAAATGACTTAAAGCTATAGTGAGACCTTACACCTGTGTATTTAAATATTAAAAAGATACAGACAATATGAACACAAAGTCAAATCAATGTAATACTGAATGAGACACACAGTAACAGAGGATGAAATGTTCACAGTGGGGATAGACATTTCTAAAATGTTTTTGGTTTGCCAAACAAGATTGGTTTGAAATAGACATGCATGAGAAAATTCAATACCTCCAGATACCTTGTTTCCCCAGCTGCCAGACTAACAAGAATACTTCATATTAGTTCATGTTTGGTACTGAAAATTCCTTCAAATTATTTAACTTTTTCTTTTCTAAGTTTAAGATAGCTGTAATGCAGAAACATTTCTGAAAGATTTATAATGTTAGCAATAAATATTTAAACACTTTTTATACACAGATAAGGGCATCCATGGGGCATTTTAATGTGCATTTTGATGGTAGGGGCTTACTGATGAAGACTCATATATGTCATTGCTTACAGTACTTTGAAGCAGAGCCCCACACCCCAAGGAGCGAACAAAAATAGGTGCTGTGTGTTGCAGCCTGCAAAGAGGTATGTTCCATATTTTTTATAACTTCTGACAAGCAACACATGCTTTAAGAGTTGCTGAATTACAAAACTAGAAAATACTGTATACTGTATACAGAATGAAACAGACACATTGTACTGCCATAAGGTTTAAAAAAGAAATTATATATGCATATATATATATTTGGATTATTAATTTAAGACAATGTTTCCACACTGAAAAAATCTTATTGCTTAACAGCTGCACTGCTCTGATCAATACAGTCTGCAGTGTTCAGGCTATTGACTTTCATGTCACAATCCTCTAAAGCTGTTGTCTGCCTATAACAGCTTTCAACAGTACAAAACTTATCAGTGGTTTGCCATTCCCTGAAAATGTGCAACAAGGTTCATTATCTTACAGATGCAGCAGACATTACAGCCTGTCAGGCTTAGCTTCCACTACTTAACAGGTAACTGATCGGGTACTTATACAGTACACTGTCCATTGTGTGACACATTACATGGTAAGATGTACTTGTATGTGAATTTTGGTGGCATGTACTGGTCAGAATACACAGTTCAGTTGAGTTTAGGAGGCTATGGAATTAGTACATGTATGAATATCTAGTAGGTATTGATTTTTTGAGATTTCAGCTTTTACACTGCAGCTAGTAAATCAGTTGGTTGAACTTGTTTTAACAACAGCACAAGCTCCATTTAGACTTTGTTATATGTACAATTACTTGTTCTAGCTAGAGGCCCACTTTCAAACTATGTGGTTTAATTCCGTACTAGGCACGGTTTAGGCCTAATGATCTGTGTCATGTAATGCTGCCATTAAATCTTTATTTCCCACAATTATCATTACCACATGTGCTTCAAAATTATTTATCTATTAAACAATACTCTCTCAGAAAATTCTGATTAGAAGAATTCTAATTATTTCACATTTCCCACGACACTGCTGGTTGCTATGCAACCTTAACATCCCAAAGTTTAAAAGCACCACTTCCTGATTACTATTTAACAATACGCTAGAAATCACTAAAGTAGATTAAGGGGTGACAAGGTGTATAGTTTTAAAACTACTGATAGCACTCAATTACTGCTCTGTTCTGTAAACAATTATGTGAATTAACAAATAATAACACCCCACCACCCCCACTTTCAAAATTTGAGCTGTCAGTATGATGAAAAAGTTCATGACCATAATACATAACCAGGGCATGAAGCTAAGGTCATGAAGGGCAAAGCAATGTTGCATTCGTTGGGCGTGAATATTCAGGGGCACCAAGGCAGTTCTAGAGGGCAGAAAGGCAAAATATAAATCCAATCCAAGGGCACCAAGGCAATTTCTTACTCATTCTTAACACAACAAAAAATAAATACAGAAAGCCTATTATGTTGATGAAATGTTAATTCAAACAAACACAGATCAATGTTTTCTGGGTGATTCACACACTAATTGTTACAAAAATAAAATAAGTATTTTTTTTACTAAAGTCTGTCACCCTGTCAACAAGAGCTAAATATAGAACTTGTCTGTAATTAAAGCTTTTTTAAAACCCTCTATGCCATGTGTTTCATAATTTAGGGTAAGCAAGTTCAAATGGATTTCATATAACAAGTTGTCCGCTGGTGAAGCGAACGTTTAATCAGTGTATTAAAAATAGTATTCTTTCAGAAATTGAGATTTTCATGGAGAATTGGATATTATTATTACACGACACAGGTTCTAATTAATTGAAATCGTGAAATCCATGCTCACCATGAAAAAATACAGCCTTAGTGATACAACAACACAAATAAGCGATGTGATTATGTGTAATGTGGTATACGTTATGTGTTTTTTAAAAAAACATTTACTAAGCTGTAAATTAAAAAAAATAAAAAATAAATATAGGTCTACATTATTTGAAGGATATTCACGTGTATGTGAAATAGCGGACAGCGAAGCATTGAAAACAAATAAAATTGCAGCTGCTAAAGAAATGGCCTGAAAACCCTCTGCTGTTTGATATTTTTTTGTGAAATGCCTACATGATCCAAACACAGTGGAATTCAAACTGCACAAGTGGCTGTTAACAAATGAAGGCAATTTCCGCAGCACTTGATTAATATTATTACTGTCGGGGACTTATTACCTGAACATTAGATAAATCCTACAACACTTCGCTGCCGCTTTAGACAGCTCTTCTTTCTTTTTAAAAGCTTTTGAGTTGGCACGGGGTTCACGGAAAACTCACACAGTGACACTGCCAGTGAATACGTGTGATTGAAAATTCCTGGAGGCGCGGTCCCTCCCTCTGTTTGCCCGTCATTAACCAATGATACAGTACGTCTTTCTCGTGGCTTAGTCCTGGGAGGTGCACAGTAAAAAGAATAGCAACAATAATACATTATGATAATGAGTCATTTTCTCGCAGGACGAGATTAGACAGAATTCAATTGAATTGTGACAGGACGGGCAAGTTGACGCTGAGCAAGTTTGTGAATGGGTTGTAGATCAGAGGTGCGTTCAACTAGGAGAACGTTTTCAAACATTTGTGAACAGTTTTAAACTTTTTTCTGTTGGTGGTCTGTTCGCCTCAAACGTTTGCTAACTGAGGCGAACGCTCTGAAGAGGTAGTTTGAGTAAAACAATAATGGTGACAGGCTGGGAGAACATTTCTTTGACTCTGGGGGATGGACAAGTTTTGTTAATTTATATCACAAAAAAAGAAGCCAAAAGAGTTACTTCAGGTATGTTTAATATTATAATGTGACTTATTTATAAAATATTGGATTTTTTTTTTTTTTTTTATTTAGTCGTTGCTAATTATTTTTATTATTTTCTCCCAATTTAGAATGGCCAATTATTTTTTAAGCTCAGCTCACCGCTACCACCCCTGTGCTGACTCGGGAGGGCCGTCAGCCGACCACTTTGTTTTCACATTGCGGACGCTTTTTTTTCACACTGCGGACTCACCATGCAGCCACCCAAGAGCTACAGCGTCGGAGGACAACGCAGCTCTCGGGCTGCTTACAGGCAAGCCCGCAGGCACCCGGCCAGACTACAGGGGTCGATGCTGCGCGGTGAGCCGAGGACACCCTGGCCTACCTAACCCTCCCTCCCCCCGGGCGACGCTCGTCCAATTGTGTGCCGCCCCCTAGGAGTGCCCGTCCACGGTCAGCTGTGGAATAGCCTGGACACTAACTCACGACGGCCAAACTATAGAGCGCATCTTACACTCCACGTGGAGCGCCTTTACTGGATGCGCCACTCGGGAGCCCCAAAATATTGGAATTTTTTGATAAAATTGATAACATATGTATGCATTTATTATTATTATTATTATTATGATGATGATGATGATGATGATGACGACGATGATGATGAAGGGTCTGTTTACTTAGAAAGAAAAAAGAAAAACATATGAACTCCAGTTTTAAAATAGCTAATCCGGCCATTTTAGGACGTGTTGCATATTTGAAATGTTCAGTAAACCGTTCAACTAGCCTTGTTCAAAGCTAACACAGTTCGCACCTCAAATGTGCTGTTTCTGAAGGACACTGGTGGCAATGATGGGCAGGCATATAGGCAACTTTTGCAATAAGTTTTTTTTTAATTTGACAGGCAAGTGGCTTGGGCACTGCGACAATTAAGTGTGACATAAAAATAGACAGAAGGATGGACAGACAGACCCCCCCCCCCAGATCTCAGAATAAATTAATTAATGCTAAAACCAAGTTTTATGACAACTGGATATCCCCAGGTCGTACGATCACATCCACTAATCGCCAATAGGTGATAAATATCTTCATATATCACTGCTAGCATGTATTCTGTTATGTTAAAGGCTACTAATTGAATACTTGACATTTAAATTGATTTTATTATCATTAAATATATGTTGTTTAAGTCCGTTAATGTTACACTAGAATATGCTAAGAAATATCATTAGATACCATTTGCTTTCCTTAGATTTTTAACTACCTTATAAGTGAAATATAACCTTTAAAAAGGGAACTGAAATAATTCGCCTTTTCAAAAACAAGATAAACAGGATTTGTAATGCCAAGAGGGGGTTTAGATATTTCAGACTAATTCACTGAGATGGAAAGGCTGAGGATTTAGGAAAGTAAGAGGTATATTACTGGCATTAGGCCAGAGAAGCTATTTCAAAAGCTGCCACTAATCCACCACCACTGACCTAAGCCAAAAAGGTCAGATAGTAAGTCACAAGGGCCTGTCATCAATATCTGGCTTTAATGTTGAACTAATCTCTTCAACACACAAGAATCAGCAGAAAGACAATACATGTTCTATGTACTTCACTTAAAGGGGTTATAGTTTAGGAAATAATCAAAACATTACACTATATGTAGATCTCACATGTGTAGTTATAGCAAATATAAATATTAAAATATATCTGGTACCATAAAAGGTTACCTAAAACTCAAACCTTGCATGCCTTACTTTCAGGCAGGCTTTTTCCAAAATTACCATCAGCTATTATTACTATTATTACAAGTAGTATTATTACATGATTGATAAAGCAGAACCGATCTATGTTTTGGTAATGATAGAGTTTTTAACAAAGCACAAATTAATACGCAAATTATACTGACAAAGTCAGTTGAATGCTACACAGAAGAAGTATTTCTACATCCTGCCCCCATATTCTTGTGCATGCTCAACAAAATGTTCTTCTGCTTAAGCATTCTCGTAGCCACTCCTCATTTTATCAAGGCTTGGAACTACTCTTAACACTGAGGTGAGACACAGCTGCTTACTACTTTTACAAATGAGACTCTTTCCACTCATTTAGACGATTTAAATGGATAAGCAGAGAATGACCCTTTCAAAAGCATAATGTCACCAAAGTCTAAAGTAATCCTGGACAATTAACCTCTCACACAGGAGCTATTAATAACATCAGAAATATTTTTTTGCTTCAAATGTTACAAACCGATTAATCTCCGGAACACTTAATGGCTTTAGCAATGTTTCATATGGCATTTTAAATCCATTGTAAAGAGTGGACCCCCCCCCCTCCCCTTTTTAAATCTGAAGGGTGATTTGAATACTTAATGGATATAGCAATGTTTCATATAGTATTTTAAATCCATTGTAAAGAGTGGACCCCCCCCCCCCTTTTTTAAATCTGAAGGCTGATTTGAATACTTAATGGTTATAGCAATGTTTCATATGGTATCTGAAATCCTCCAAAAGAATGTAAAGAGTGCCCCTCCCCCCCTTTTTAAATCTGAAGGGTGATTTTAATACTGAAAACTGAAACCAGTGTCTCTCTGCTTGCACTCAGTAAACAAGGAAATAAATGGGACCTGAAGAAACCACCAGTCACATTTCATACTCAAACAAGGGGCATGCCATTTGATATGTATTTTACACAAGTCTTTGGTTTCTGATGTAACCACGCCCACCTATCCCTACATACACATACAGCCTTTATACTGTACCCACTGGCCTTGTATTTCAAGCATAGAAATCAATTAAGCAACACAAATAAAAATGAGAATGAGTAATGGTTGTGTCAAAGACATTTAGAGAACAACGCAGCAACTGTTCTGTTCATGAACTGAACTGAATAGACGTAACAGTAGTGAAAAAGTTCTGTGCACTGCTTTAAGGATTTACTGATCCTCACATTCTTTTGTATAAAGTAATGGCAATGATGCTTAATTTCAATAATTGGTTTAGTTCAAACCCTACTTAGTCCATGTATGGCCCAGTATGCTAAGAGTGACAGTCTTGAGTCTTTTTTCTTTAAAGCACATATTTTTCAATGTTAATAACTTCCACCTGTAAAACACCATTCTCATCTAAGCCTAATTATAATATAGCTATATTGGTATGAGTAGACACAATAAACTGGTAGAGTGCTTATTTATATGCAATTATATAAAACAAAATGCAGCTTAGGGTACTGTAGGCCTAGTGTTGAAAGTTATTATGAATATAAATAACATGAATAACTGAATAACTAAGTATGTTATATTATGTTATAGGATTTGTATCAAATTATAGTACTGGAAAAAAAGCTAAATTTCATTTAATGAAATTACGATTTTGCGTTTGGTAGTAAAGTTATACAGTTTCTCCAATTCAAGAAAAAAAGAATAAAAAAAATACTTGAAGGTACCAACAGCTGTGAATGTAATTTACCAAGTGTGTGCACAACAGAAGGTAAACTGAGTGGATTTTGAGGACTAGGAAACTGGATATAATGTACCAGCATACAACAATATTACAGTGGCACAATTTCTCTTCATTTAATTATCATATACTGAATTTCTCATTGTAAAAGAAAATGTTTGTAAGATAAAGATACATTTATTATAAGATAAAAAAAAGATATATATGTACACTTAATGTATACAATTAAATGTGAATATCCATAGGCATGTGTTGACATAAATTGGCTCAGAATCCTCCGAATGGCTCTTGCGGTATCCATATGTTTGTTTTAAAATGCCAGGGCTTAAAGTCTCCTTGAGATCCCTCATATTCTGAGAGTCGAAATAAAATCAGATTTGTTCCAGTTGTTTACTAGGGAGTTAAGAGCAGCAGCCAGGCCAGAAAAGGAGCTGCAAAGCTGACAGCTGCTTGGCAGTATATCAAGGGCAGCTTAGCAGAATGTTAGCGTCATGCAATATTCACTTCTTCATATCTTAACATTTATAAAAACGTGGGGAGAGCATAAGGGATCTGCAGGATGAGGTCCATGCCAGCACTAGCCAAAATTCACAACAACACTAAAGTTGTATATTTTCCAAAAAATAGTATCAGACAAAAAGTCCCTTCTGTCTGTAATTATAATTGTACATACCTTTCATAAATAGGGGTTTAAACCTTTTCAAATAACATTTGGAACAGTCAAGATGCCACACGTATGAAAGGCTGTGTCGCTAGGTTCACTGGATCCAAATAAAACATCTCAACTTTCCTAAGCTATGTCTGTTATGTATTTCGTTTCATTTTTTCCTATCCCACACTGGTTACTGCTTTAGGGTACACAGTCAATATTCTAAACACAGCATAAATCATTAGGCCTCTGAGCTCTGAATTATTTACTGCTGAATCTCTCAGTCAGTGTCACCTCTTTGCCTAGCTTCACTCCTAGAATGGACGGCTGCCGTCAGATATACCGATAAACCTCAGGAATTTCTTTCCCACCTCATGATGCATGGTATTTAGGAACGTGTCAATTGTTAACAGTGCATCACTAAAAAGAATCCACCTTGTGATGGAATAGCTACATAAATAACTTGCTTTCAGCTCCTGTGCTATGTACCCTGTGTCACCCAGCAGATTATTTCTCATAATCCCTCATTCCCTTTTGTGTATCCAGTTCTCGAACAATGTGTAATTAAACACCCTCCCTCTTTCAAGGTCTTTCTCTTCTACATCACTTACAACTAATTAATACAGCTGGTGTACATGTTCTATATAACTAGCAAGTACGCAAATCCATGGCAATCATTCTAGTACAATTACCACTCTTTCATCTGTTGGAATAAAAAGAGTAATAAAGCCTGCCATATCCCTGGTATGAAAGACAGCTAAATTCACCCTTTTCGTCAAGCATAAATCGTAAATCAAGTGTGTGTAAATCCAGCAGTAAAACCTCAGCTGTCTGACATAGAGACCTGTACATTCTTCACAATGTGTCATTTGGCTATTCATTATTATGCGCATATGCCGAACTTCTCTTACTGAACAGTACATATATTTTTGTGTTTTTAGCCTCTTTGCATTTTCTGCCTAATCAGCATAGTTGGGTTCGCTGGAACAGTCATTGTTCTGATAAACAATCCACAGTCATAGATGCTGTAAGTCATTACTACAGATGCCACAAAAACAAACGCTGAGTTACTTTTGCTCTATTTCTTTCCATATTGGACTTAAAGATGTAAAGAGCCACCTTTAAATGCTATTAAGGGATACAAATGTCAAGGGCTGTAGAGAGTTTTTTTGGAAGATCTCATATAGCTTACCTAAGTTGCCATAATAAACTGGTAACATACAAGTCATCTAAAGCTTCAACTTCACATTGCCTCCAGACAATCTGTAGTTTTGAAATAACTTACGTTTAACAGTAAAATAGTATTGTCATATACTTTATATCATTGAATATATTCAGTATTATTGAATATATTTTTCCTAATACCTAAGTTCATCTGTACGGCATACTTCTACTTTCTTGCAAGCAGCGCCTACTGTATTTTTCCAGAAATAAACATCAAATTTAATTTAGGGGCTTCTAAATAGTCTTAAGTTATTTCTTATTTATTTTTAAATGTATGTTTTGGAGTAAATAGCTTTGAGAATCATGGTGCTTATAATATGTGAAATCAAAAGATATCATTATGTGGCAGATTCATCTGAAGGAAAACAAGCAATTAGTACTGAGCTTGCAAAACAGATTAGTTAAAGCAAGCTCTAATCACAAATTGTGCATTTGATAAAACAGCACAATGCTGATTATCTGAGCCACCTAGCACCCACAGCTCTCAGTTGTTTTAATATATAGATAACCTTTGTGTGTCTTTTCCATTTGTTGATACAGTGGCACATGGACAAATTACAAGTCACAGTTTATTGACACCTGCCACAGATCCAGCATGCCTTTCCTAATGGATAAGCGACAACTGCAAAGACCCGGGAATTTCAGCAAGTTATCATTACAACTGTGTTTTAACACAAGACTAAGAACAGCTTTAAAATGTATTCTGATAATACCAAAATACAAATGAAAAGCAATAAACACATTCAGTGTGGTATATATCATATATATCATTTCTAATGCCCTTTCTTTTACTTTGCAAGGCTTCATGGACTCTTATTCCAACACATGTAACAACGAAACATGTATTATTATTACAACATGTAACTGCACAGCAATTACTCATACTTCCTTGGATCTATTAACTGCATACATACTTAGTTAATCACAAAAATGACATATTTTGAAAATGTCTTGCTTCCAGAACACAAGTTGAAGTGTTTTTCTATTGAACTAAGAAAGTTCTAAGATTTTACAGATAAGAGTGTTCAATCGTTAGTTCTGTTTGTTACCAATATGGGAGGTGGTTTGGTTAAGACCAGAAATATTAGACTCAAATCATGTATTAAAATGCAAAATGTTTTCAAAAGAATGTTATAAAAGAGTAAATAAATCAGGATTTTACATAAAGTATGTGTAGGTTCTTCTCATCCCCCACTCTCAAAAGGCCGCTGTGATGATAAATGGTTAGCTTCTGAGCCAGACATTATACAGAACCAAAAGTAATACACTGTAAATCAACTAAAATTAACTGGTTAGGTTTGTCATTTCATTATATTAGATGTACAGATAACAATGCATGTCAATAATTAACAGGTTTAAATGGGCACAACGTCTGCTAGGCCTGCTTATGTTACATGGCAATAAAGCTTTACTGAGCGACAACTTTCTATAGCAGCTCATAGAAACCTCTTTACATGAGAGAACTATTTCCCAGAACAAATTTTCAGTTGCACTTGCAGTTTAAAAGTTTTTCCTTTAAAAAAAGCGTTTTTTTTATTCTGATTTGTCTTTCTTTTTTTATCCAAGGAAGTCTGTTTATATAGACATCATTTCATTCATATGATGGCCTTATGCTTATAACTTTTCAATGGTAATGTTCTGCTTGCACATAACAGCCAGAGTTGAATCCATAACATTTGACATATAACAAATAATTCTATACATTTGCTAACCATGTTCAAGGCTGAGTTTACTTTGTTTGAAAATGATTATAACACACTGAAATTCCATGAACAGTTGATTTGTGACATGAACCTCTTACGTAAAGCTGGTGGGTGGGATAGCAGCTGTCAACTGATGAAAATATTTAACTGTTTTTATCCTGGATCCTCCAGTGGTTATACAGCATTTATATTCTGCTGTGGTTCAGAACTACCGACTAACAAAAAATGAAATACAAATACAAAAATAAAAATCCTGTTTTCTATGAATGGAGTTGTGGCAGCAAATACACCTTCAGATGTTTCTACTGTAGGTAACCACTGTTAACATTTAATTAGATCCTAAATATATTTCTTATGTTACATAACTGTCAGCTTAGACTTGCACAGTATGTACTTTATGTTATACTTGAATATGAGTATTATTTATACAGTTACTATGACAGAAATGTTCTTACAGCCTATATGCATGGATATTTTGATTTGAGGAACTGAATCAAAGATAAATGTAGCAGTCTCCTTGTGTGCCAAGCCTCCATGATGCCTTTTAACTAGTTTTGTTAAATAAACAAATAGTCAAGAAAATGATCTTGGGTTAGCATAGGGTCAGACTAAAACACAAAATAAATTCTTTCTATTTAAACCACACTTTAAATTAATAAATAAACACTAAGCCTCCAAGGAATGCATAAAAGAAACAGCACTGGTAAATTATTTAGTTGTAAAAACTCTTGAAAGATTATATCATAATGGCCCCAAGATGCAGCCCAGAGGAAAGCAAGATTTCTAGCTGTGAGAACTGGGTTACTAATGGAAATCATCATCTAACATGCAAGTAAATTTAAGTTATATGAATTTACTTGCATGCTAGTTCTTTATAAATAAATGTACTTGTATGCTAGTTATTAATGGATACATTTACTTGTATGCCAATTCTTTATTCAGGCTTGTAGCGTTAAGAGTTTTATATTGGACGCTGATTGGTTTGATCTACAGACACTAAGGCTATAACTGACTTCTCATTGTTAAGAACTTGGTGTCCCACTAAACAGAACTAGATTCAAATCCCGCAAAGCACAATTTCTTTTTATCATTGCTAGGAAATTTAAATTTAAAAAGTAATAATGAAATGAGACCAGATTATCTGTTCCTACACACACACCACATGTAGGTTTTACAGCCTGGCGTACTATATGTTTTGAAAGCTATTGATAGATAAAAACTTTCCAAAAATGTTTTGAACACTGATGAAACATAGGTTGACCGACAAGTTAGAAGTTCGCATGTGATCACAATCTTTAAAAATAGCAGAAACTTTAGCACATTTGCAGTCATTAGGAAGCTGTCCAGCTATAAATAGGAAGCAGAGGGTGTGCAGTCTCCACAGATATAAGTCAAACAACTTTGTTGGCAACTTATCAGTTCCTACCGCCTCATTGCTCTGTAACTAAGATTAGCACTTCTGTATTAGATCCTTATTATTCTTAATTAAGCAAAACTATCTGTCACATTTTGTGTTCCCAGAAGTGTTTACTGTTCTTTCAGATTGAAAACCTGATGCCAATTTGTAACCATAACATACAGAAAGACATGAACCTTAACCAATTAAGAAAATATTTAATGGAACCGAGCAAGATGTTGTCATGAATCTGTATAAAAGATCAACCGTTGCGAGATCACTTCTTATTCTCTTTACCATGACGTTTAACACTTTAGCTGTAGTTGCTGAGTTTACACATGATCTCCCACTTTTTGATTATAGCCTGCTTTTGGTTACTTAAAATTAAAAAAATTTAGTATGGAAACTTGTAGAATATTAGTCTATTTACAAAAATGGACCTTCTTTAATAATATTTTATGTGTGCTTTTGTAAATGTCTGTAAAAAGACAGGACAGCAGATACAGATACAATCTTTTTTATAACAGACTCAGAAGATTAGATGTGGTGTACAATCAAGGTTTCAAAACATTTTGACTTGGACTTGATCCTGCCAAAACGCAGTGGACACAACATTTTTCTTTGTTTTCTATCACGTTACATGTGCAGCATAACAATGCTTTTAATTCATTTGTTCATATGACAGAGGAACCACATTTTATTTTGAAACCTATAAAAACAGCCCTAATTGAAAGGGTAGTCATATATGACAGATGCAACATCTGCCAAGACAGAGTCCTCAACCACCAAAGGGCCTTGAAAACATGTCCAGTAGAAGAAAAACAAAAGCCACGTCAGGGACTGTGGTGCGGTCACCTTTGTCTGTTTGTTCAGTAAGCCGGCACGGTTCATTCGAACGTGTATGAAGCTGACCATCACACACGTTTATGTAAAATCTATACTACCTGACTGTTTTCATAAGAGTCAGACGTGAGTGGTGTATAAACTCCTCAAGATCATATTTCCTTTATAATATATTGAGACTTTGTTTGGCTAATGTGATTCATTATCTATATAACCTACCAGGTCCACCATCTGTGCTGTCAGTCACAGCAGAAAGTGCACTCAGGAATGGATCAATTATTAAATGTCATTAAATTCGAATCCCCAGATCGTTCTCTAGTCTCAAGTATGCTCCTTATCTCCCTCAGCTGCCAGTTTAATAGCATGCCCCCTGTTTGTTGGTGCAAGTGTCAGGAATATCTCAGTTAAGACGGCGAACACACTGAGCAAATGTTCACAAAGTTTACTCACCCTTTGACCTTCCTTGCCTGGTGAACCTGGCTGACCTTCTGGCCCTTGTGGACCCTGCAAATATAAATATTAGCAAACATAACATATCAGATTCACTGGTCGGTATGGCATTCTTTAAGATAAAGCCTATAGCTAGGGTCTTTGTTTGTGAGTCACAGAGGCAGATGTTTGGGCCAGATGTTCATTCCGAACTTGGATCTTGTGACTTGGACAACAACTCATGAGTCACAGGCTTCTGAGGAGATTTCCTCTAACCTAATACATCTAGAAGCCAATATAATTACATTTTCTCCCATTGGGCCAGGTAAACCCTATTAAATAAAAAAATATATATTTAAATTAGATTTGAAAAATAAAAAAAAATAATACTTTAAAATTAGGGATGTTAATTAATCGCAGTTAAAGTCTGCCTAACAGTTTAATTTCTTTGGAGATTATTATTTTTAACGCTCGTTAATCACAATTCTCTGTCTTGACCCTCTTAGAACACCGTAATTCATTCCCTGCGGCACAATTTTAATATACCTGAGCGCATGTAACGCAGTGAGTGCAGTCCGTGTTTGCACATAAAACTGCATTATGGAGCAAAGACTAAAAGTGAAGAACATGTGAATGGGGCGTTTATTAAAAAACAAACAAAAAAAAAAAACGTATTTACTGTCAAATTGAGTTTCAGTATCACAAACATAGGCTACATCTAATCTGAAGTACCACCTGTGTGCTAAACACACCTTTCACTTCTCAAAATACACTTTCTAGCAACAACACAACAACAAATGAAATCTGTTAGTTTCGACAGAGTGCACTTTTAAAAATTCAGGATCACTGCAAGCCCATGAATCAAATTAAGTATGATATATATATATATATATATATATATATATATATATATATATATATATATACATATATATATATATATATATATATATATATATATATATATATATATTACTCAACAAATGCTTTGTTTTATTTAGACCATTTTAAATTATTAATAAAAGAAAATACTTTTTTTTAAAAGCTGCAAATAAACAGACCCAAACAAAGACATTTTCAAACAGGATATAAAATATTTAATTGTGCTAGCATTCCTGATATGAATTGGGAGCAAGTTCCAAAGATGAGGGGCATTATAACCAAATTTTGCGGACTGTCAGGAGATTAACATTTTCTGATATGAGGGAACAACCAGGATATGGGAGATAAGCAGATCTTGAAGATAAGGTCCAAGACCATGAAAGATCTTCTAGGTAATAAGAACTTTAAAATAATAATAATAATAATAATAATAATAATAATAATAATAATAATAATAATAATAATAATAGCATCAGTAATAAAACAAACTTGAATGAGATGGATGCAGTAATTATAATAATTAAATATGCGATTAAAACCAAGATTAAAAATTGTAATCGTGATTAATCTTTTTAATCACTTGACAGTCCTACTTTAAATATAACTATAACAAAATAGCACTTTTAGCTTAAGATGTTCTATATCGTACAATAGTAGTGTACATGTTGCTTATAAAGAAATTCTAGAATCAGGAATGTACAGAGGCTATAACCATACAGCATTAATGTACAGGTACAGTGAGTGCATTGCAGTTGGTGAGAAAATTAAGTTCAATCTTTGTAAGTCATTTTTCAAATGACTGAATTTTGATTTGATTGCTCATATGTAATATGAATACTTACTGGTTCTCCCTTCAGTCCTTCAGTTTGACCCTACAAGACAATAAAGGTTGCATGTTACTGTTCGATGTTTGGTGAGTTTTTCTTAGGTCCATTTTAATTTAGATATACTTTGACTGAATTCAAATTGAAAGTGATGTTAGTTAATATAGCTAAGGAAGAGATATGCACATCAAATAGTTTTAGAAATCTCCATAAAATCTATATATTTTTTGTCCTGTCTTTTGTACTTCAACTCATCTAAAATAATAATTGTTAAAGGTTAAACATTCAAATATAAACATGAATACATTATAACGATTATTAATGTAATCCTTTCAAAAGCGAACAAAACGTTCCTTTGTGTATTTCTGTTGCCTGGTAATGGATTCAGCAATCATAAATAAAAAGAAAAGAATGAAATTATGAAGACATCTGACTTAAAAACAATTTAAGAGAACTCACTTTCTGGTGACATGCCTAAGGTTAAGTATCCGACTTGTCAATAGAGGTTAAAGGTCACATTAGTTAATAAACCCAGGACTGGAAAGAGACATTTGCATTTGGTAATGACCGGACGGTGTTAAATACTGTACTTGTCGATCGAACTTAAACAATATCATGTTTCAGACAGCACCCAATTACACAGTGTACGGTTTCAAAACCTGCTGACTTTTCTGGGAAATGGATATAAATATCCAGTATCTATTTGCAGTCCTTCCGTTAAGATGTTAAAAAATTATTTATAAAATATACTACTCCTTGTAGTGTGTGATGAAACTGATATATCCCTGTTCAGTCATTCCACTTAGAATATAATCATATGGAGAGCAAATAAATAGACGCAAAAATGACCTCTGTTGTCTACAATGTAATACATCAAATAACTGTTGTAAAAATGAACACTACTTCTAAACGTTCTGTGTCTTAATGATAAAAAGACTTGCTCTTTTGCAAAAACTAATAGCAAATGCACATTGTTGCAAAAAACATGAAAAAAGTGAATGTAGTGACATGTAAACAAGCACATCCAAGCACAAATGTTTAAATGTGCATTTTGGGTTCTCGGGTTGCAGGTCACTGATACCGGGGAAGGAGGGAAGTCTCTTGGTACTGGCACCATCATACATGATCCTTATATGGACCGAGCACACCGACCTTGCTCTTCTGTGTGTGATAACTGAATGATCAACCTAAATTAAAATCCTGCTTGAAGTCTTTGTGAGGTTTTATCTTATCCTGTCCAGTGCTGAGTTGCAAAGTAAAACTGCAGCAAGCACCTACCTCTGCCTGTCGGTACCTGCATCACAGTGCACAATACGTGCGTCTGCTACCACAGCATGGTACAGTCATTTGTGATAAGACAAGACCTTATCAAAGTCTTATGGGTTTCAATTTCCAAGTGCCAAAAAAGTGCCAAAAATAATGTTCCTCCTATACATATGCTGCTATCTGCATGACATGACAAAATAATGTGATATATATGTCATCCTTTTTATATTCCTCTATGTCATATGTAATTAAACATGATTCATTCATATTTTCATTTAGCCGCCACAGATATAATGAGTTAAGATCTTTACCATGTTGCACAAATAATTGGTTAACCTCTTAAAGAAGGGCAATTTAGGCTTGTAAATTGACATGTGCTTGTATCTCAATTAGGACGGTGTCCTGTATTGCCTTTTCTCTCAAGCTTCTTTTAACAAGACTTAAAAAAAAAAAAAAAAAAAAATCCAGTTCCTGCATTCCAGTTATCTGTTTAGTAAGCAGCTACTGGGTACTTTTGCCTGCTGCAACTGATTTAACCCCTGGCTTCTATATAAACACATGGTGCCATCTGGGTGAGTATTTTGTAACTGCTGAAAGGGATTGGGAACGTAGAGACGGGTGGCCATTTTCCTGGGAACCAGAAGCAGGGGATCGAATGTCTGTTAACTACAGTCATATTCTGTAGAAGCAGCCTGGGCTCTCTACCTTTTACCTGCTCTTTCTTTGAGAGGAAGAACAGCAGTAGCCTAGTGTGTCAGTTCACCAAGATCTACAGCTATGGCCAAAAAAATCACCTTGAATTAAAAAAAACAAAAAAAACAAACAAAAACAAAAACTATATGAACATAATTTAGATCATGTAATCAAAGAAACCAACAGTTCTACTGGAAGCCATAATGCTTGTACAGTATTTCATGTTAGATTTTGAAATGTCACATTTTTTAATTGTTAGTTTTTCGTTAAGTATATGGAAAACTACAAAGCTTTAAGTGATTCAATATGTAAGCAATAAGGCATGACAGGGTGTGGATCTACTCTAATATCACCACGCCCCGGGTGTGTTGCAAGACACGAGTATATCACACAGCAGAAGTGCCTTATTGCACTTACAAAATGGGTTAACTAACTATATTGGAAAAAAAAATTAAATGTTTAATTAACAAAAAAGTCATTTTTATTAAATATCCTTCTACCTAAAACTGAGCTATGTAAAAATACTTCCATATAAGTTTAAAAAAAATAAAAATAAAACCAAAAATGTATTAATTAAAAAAAAAAAAAAGCGATTTATAGATGTTGAATTGAACATTGCCATTGAAAGGGCAGTTTTTTCTATATTTGATTTGTTACACTTCTTGTAGTTCTTGGTTTATTCATTACATTTTAAAGTAAAATATTACTGTCCATTTTCATCATGACACAGCACAAATGAGTCTGCCTTCAAATCACACAGACCCTTCCTCACAAAACCTTCAATAGTATCAGATGAGAGTGCTGTTTTTTTTTTTTTTGTTTTTTTTTGTTTGTTTGTTTTGTTTTGTTTTTTAATCATCCTTTGTTATCTGGGGTAGTAACAGGAGGTATCCATACCAGATTTGTGCTTCAGCTTCACAGTGGTGAGAAAGACGTTATTTGCATGGAATGGCCAGTTGCTTATCAAACTGACTTTGTAGTTTACGGCTGGACAACGTGGAGAACTACTGGGCCAGTGTTAAGAAACAATTTGAAACAATGCTGGGCACAGCAGAAGAAATGACATCTATTTAAATTATGCTATTAACATAAAAATGCATGTACAAAAAAATAATTGTTGAATGCACTTACAGATAGACCTGGTGGACCTGGAAGACCTGTATCCCCCTACAAAAAAACAATGAATCCGCTGAGACTTTGTTGTATATCATTGATCAATAAAGCAGTAAAAGCACGATTTGTGAAATAAATTGAAATAGTCTATATGTCCTGCAGTTTAGCTTCAAAAAGGTAAAGTAGCACTGTGCAAAGAGATGTTACTGGAGCGAGGGCAGAAATAAAGTAGCCTTGCCAGGATTTTGAATCTGCAGAAAATCAATTGACTCACACAAAATGTAGCTCTCCCTACTCCCTACACAATAATTTTGCAGCTGAATCATCCTTTTCCCATGCTTCTACCAACCTCATATTCGAGTACCACAAGCAATTACTGTATAACCATAAACTATTTGGAAGAAACACCTTCACACTTCCTCTTCCATACTAAAAACTGAATTTGAACAAGCAAGTGCATTATTTCTTTTAAAAACGTGTTAAATATTGCTGACTATTTCCAGTGTAACACAATCATAATTTCAATAAGCTGCTACCACAAAATCAGAAAGGTTGGCTGCTGTCTACATACACGCAATTCTGGTGAACTCTGCAATGTACACATGCCAGAAACCCAATGTGCAGCAAAACTTGATGGTATTGACATCTATATTCATTCTAAGTTCGTTTTGTGCTCATATTTGGAAAACACAAACTCAGGCCAGAATGACTTGGAGAAACTAATTCAGCAACAGGTCCCCTTACCATCCCTTGAAATGTTTTCAGAACCTTTGATCCTGACATTAAGCGCCAGCTTTTCTGGTGTATCCCCTTCTGCAGAATTTTTCACAGAAACATTTCTGCTGTGAAAAGAAGAAACTACGACTTTCCTCACAGCAATAATTGTGAAGGAGATTATCGCTCTGGGATACGTTTCTTCACCCTCTGAGGCCCAAACAGAAACACACTGCAATGTGTAACAAATGTTTATTAAAATTGCATTTAAAATGGTTGGTTGTTCCAACATGCATGGAGGGAGCTAGGAGGGAGGTTTTAAATTATTTAAATATGCAGATCACTAGTAGAAGTTCAGACATGTCCTTCAGTCACACAGAGTAAAACACATTGGTTTGTAACATCCATTTAAAATACCAAGCAAGGGTCTCAATATGGTCCCAATATGAAGTGTTAAATCATATCAAGACTTATCTGGTTGCAACCACATTTCAAATACTATACGAAAAATGTGCACTGAAAATGAACTGGATTTGAACCAAAGACGATGAAGCATTTATTTTTTTTCTTGGAGAAAAATCACTAATTATACATTTTATTAAGTTTGGCACAGTTGAAGAATTTCATATTTACAGACTGCTGAATTCATCAAATCGTAATACCCTATTGAAATACTGTGCATGCCATTTTTTATGTATAGTCAAGCTATTGCAGCAAAATCTTAGTACCATATGGTAAATTTCTGTCTGTACTTTTTTCATCTAAATATGCATTTAGAATTATTTTTTTAGATTTTGTTTTTGTACAATGTAATTTCTTTCAATAAACCAGGTAAGTTGCTACGCTACAAACTTCACTATCGGAGATTTAAATACAAGCCACATGTGAAATGACCTCTGTTGCAAAATGATGCTATTTTAGTGTGTCCTGACAAATATAAGCAGTATGCAATCTCTTATGTTACAAAATTATGCACTGCACGATAAACATATAAATCACATGGAAATAGCTGAACCGAGATTTGGATTTTTAAAATGGTTTTAAGATTAAAAATAACCATAACTTTTTGACCTGATAAACTTGACCTTCAACAGCTACGAAGGTTCGGGGAGGCAGCTAAAAACACTGACACTTACGCTGTAGAATTTATTTATTTATATATTTATGTATTTTAAAGAACTTTGGTATTACAGTTCCACAATTAAGAAGACCTCATGCACAGTTTATTTTCTTTTAGCCTGATTTTGTGACTTATGACCTTTTCAGCAGTGATGGCTTTTGAAAACGTATATATATATATATATATATATATATATATATATATATATATATATATATATTCTGTTAAATATGTCAGTTATTATAGCACTGTAAAAGTACTTCCAGAGAGATCTGACTCGTACTTACTTTATCACCCTTGGAGCCGCCAATACCAGAGGGGCCAGGATCACCTTTTAAACCCTGTTTAAAACATTAAAACAGAACAGTTTTAAGTTGCCATATTGTGCATTCAGCCATGCTGTTGTTGTCGTTATCAATCATGTGGTACACTTTTATTTCTCAAGTCTTAATGACTTAGACTTGGAACATAAACCTGTTGAGAGGAAGCATATTTATATCCTCTTCCAAAACAGTAAACATGTTTTATGCCAAACAGTTGTGGTATTCATTTCATGGAGATGTCCGATTCAATCTTTGCAGTTCCAGTTACTACCAAGTACAGAATTTCCATACACGCTGGTCTGTAAGGGGGCGTGGAGCTTGGTTACCTGCCACTTTGTGGCCAATATCGGAAAGGCTGGTCTTAGCACTACGGTGTGGGAAAGTAACTGCTGAAATAAATACTGTGAATAAAACGCTTGACGTAAT